>NC_056732.1:1327225567-1327423067 GCF_019279795.1 Protopterus annectens
GGGGGGCATACCTGACTGTTTCTATATGTGTACGTTGGAAGGGGGGGCACACCTGACACTTGTACACTTTTGCTACTACTGTACTGATATGTCAGGTATTCCATTTCAGTGTGTAGACCTACCTATTGTGCTGGCTAGAGGCATACCAGTGTACTCCAGATCTTAGCTTTAATTATCAGCATATTAGTTTCAGACATCCTAGCCTTCACAACCTACATCCAACTGCCTGGCCTGCTGTAGTCTATCTGTGTGAGTCTGTGGGGGGGGGGTGTCATCCATTGGGCATATTCAGAGGCCATAGTACAGTATTTGTCTGTGCTGTTCTATACCTGTCCAGATGGTTGAGACTTGTGTGGGCTGTATGGACACACATGATGCTCAGCCCATTACCCCCCCAGTAGGTTATGACACCCTGTGTACTACTGGCTACTATAGTGACCCCCATATGTGCTACAGATGTCATGGTGCCACTATGGACGTGTACTGTCTGCTGCCTTAACATTTGGCCACCAAATTCCCTTGCATGCTCACCTCCATACCATAGCTACAGGTACCAACACATTCTAATACAACTGCCAATTGGTAGGGTGATTGACTTACCTTGAGGGTGTGCCAGACCTGAGGATGATAAAATAACGGCTCCAGTGCACAAATGAATAATCCACAAAGCTTTATTCCAAACAAAAAGTGAAGCGCTTTTCGTCTACCCTGCCAGTTTGGTAGACTTCATCAGACAAATCAGCTGTGCAAAACAAGAGAGTTAAATACATTTTTTAAAATAAGATTGACATGACAACCAGCCTATGACAATTACAATACACAAAAGTCTAAATAACAACAGAACTTACTGGCCAAAGTAGTTTCAGGACGCTCCTCACTCTAAATGCTCTACCTATTTAATTATACTATACATATAAAATACAAAAAAGGTGTAAAAATAGTCATAAAATGTATCAATTGACACTTTCCAAATATTTAAAAATGAATAAGTATAATTTAACGCAAAAGACTTTTCAGTTTTAAAATACATGACAGTGAAGTGATCTAGTTCAAACCTGGATCTGTGTAAGAATTGAATCTTAACTGCCATATTAATTCACACTTTTCCTAAAAGAAGTTGGTAGGGGCCACCTTTTAAAACTGGGGTGACTTGATCTATTACCCTAAACAAAGAACTGTGGGTGGGGTTTCATTACAATGCCTAGCCAGTGCATTTAAACTGTTTTTCTTTCTAATATTGTATACATGTTCGTATAACCTATCTCTTAGCCTCCTGTCAGTCTTCCCTATGTAAAACGCAGGACATAGCTGGCAGGAGGCCAGGTACACCACTGCTTTGGAATTACAGTTGTACCTACTCCTAGTCTGATATTTAATTTTGCCCACACTGAAATTTGATCCTGTTGAAATGAATTTACAGTAGTTACAAGATTCACATTTGTAAGTACCCATTATTCTGTGCGAGAAACTTACTTCTGCCTCCACAAAATTCTTAAAATTTCTATCTCTTTTAAAAATTAAAGTTGGGCAGTTTCCCAACTTCTCAATTAGTCCCTTCTCAAAATACAGTAGATTCCAATTTCTGTCCAGGATCCATCTCAAATCACTTGTTTCTAAATGATACACTGTAATGAAGCTCCTTTTAAATTCCTTACGTGTCTGATGAAGTCTACCAAACTGGCAGGGTAGACGAAAAGCGCTTCACTTTTCGTTTGGAATAAAGCTTTGTGGATTATTCATTTGTGCACCGGAGCCATTATTTTACTTATTTTGCTCGTTTGGTCCATGTTGTTGCTTAGACCTGAGGATGGTGCTGGAGGGCTGCCTATGTCAGATGCACATAGTGCACTTCCTATACATGGCTGAGCAAAGGTAGTGTCATGTTTGGCATCCCTTTTACTGTCTGTGCGAGTCAAAGAGGGTGACATTCCCTGGGTCCCTACTGTGTCAGTGCATATGGTATACGTTTCCTCTTTGCCAAGGCCAGGTCATACTGGGCATGCCTCCTTCCGCCTACTGGGTCCGGCTCAGGTTGTTCCTCCTCCGTGTCACTCTGTGTCTGTACAGGACTTGGCATTAGTAGGGGGCTGTGTGGCCCTGCCCCATGCTGTTCCTGCTGCAGCTGTTTCTGCAGGATCATATTGTGTAGCATAGCACATTCCATAAAAATTTGGGTGCATGTAGCTGGTGAATAATGCAAGGCTCCACCGGATGTGTCCAGACACCGGAACTGTGATCTGAGCATCCCAAACACACACTCTGTTATATGTCTGGCCTGTGCGTGTGCCTCATTATGGTGTCATTGTTCAGGTGTATGTGCATTTCTGATGGGTGCCATCAGCCATGGCTCCAGTGGGTACCCAGCATCTCCCACTAGGTGACCATAGGGGATGTCCATATTGGCAAAGCTGTGGTACAGCTGCATCAGATGACATATATCGGAATTGTCATAGCTCCCAGGGCAGCCAGCACACACATTCAGTATAATGCCCTGGGCATTGCATACGACCTGGTAGTTTATGGAGGGGATGCCCCTGTGGTTAATGTAGGCCCTACCCTGCTCACCGGGTGGTGCTTTGATGCATACGTGCATGCAGGCTATAGCATCCACTACCCCAGGGTTGTCTGCCATTTGGTGGAAGAGATGCATATTGCTGGTCAACATCTCACGTGTGTTGAGGAAATGTACGTGCTCACTGGCATGTGGTGACATGGCATCCAAGAACTGGTGGAATACCCTGGATGCAGATGCCTGTGAGATCCCCATTATATCCCCAGTTGTGCTTTGGAAGGTACCTGTGGCTAGTATACCTAGGCCTACACATACTTTGGTATCCACTGGGATGGGTTCCCCTCAGCCTGTTTGATGTGTCAGGTGTGGCCGGCACAGCTCAACAATCTGCTGTAGGAGGTCTCTGTCCACCCCATAGTGCTCCACTATCTCCAGCTCATCTATCCCCTGGTAGGTTACCCTGGGTCTGTACAGTCTTCTCTGTCTCCTCACTGAGAGTTGTTCAGCAGCATTCACATCCTCACCACCCTCAGCCTCCTGCACATGTTGGTCTATGTTGCCTGCTGCAGCCCTTTTTCATTTTGTAGGATTGTTTGTTAAAATTTTCCCGCATGTATACACTGATGGTGTAGAGTGTGAAAAACCCAAGGGGATGGTGCTTGCTCACTTTATCATAGTGTTCTGGGCCGGGCTGGTCTGCTGGGTCTATAATCTGCTGATTCTGTTAAATATCACCTGTTTAAAAAAACAGAAACAGTACCACGAAAACCTTGCTCCAGCAAAACAAGTAAGACAGTTAAAAAACTGCTACTAGTGACCAAACAATTGAATTCCTTAACGCGAATTTATTAAGCAGCGTTTTCGCCTTGCTTACTAGCTTGGCTTCCTCAGAGGAAATTAAAATCAAAATTCAAAGTACAACATAAATACAAAGTCAAAAGGAAGTGATGTCATTAAGTTGCCTTTTAAAACGGCACTTACATATAAGTTAATATGTGTGCATATTTTTTCAGATTACAACAATTTAAAAACATAAAAAAATCACAACTCCATACAGGTACAAGAAATCACAGTAAATATTGTGAAAACTGTATGGCACTACATGAAAAAACTCTAATTACTACTAAAATAAGTGTATTTATAATTATAAATACACTTATTTTAGTAGTAATTAGAGTTTTTCATGTGCCACAGTTTCACAATATTTACTGTGATTTCTTGTACCTGTATGGAGTTGTGATTTTTTATGTTTTTAAATTGTTGTAATCTGAAAAAATATGCACACATATTAACTTATATGTAAGTGCCGTTTTAAAAGGCAACTTAATGACATCACTTCCTTTTGACTTTGTATTTATGTTGTACTTTGAATTTTGATTTTAATTTCCTCTGAGGAAGCCAAGCTAGTAAGCAAGGCGAAAACGCTGCTTAATAAATTCGCGTTAAGGAATTCAATTGTTTGGTCACTAGTAGCAGTTTTTTAACTGTCTTACTTGTTTTGCTGGAGCAAGGTTTTCGTGGTACTGTTTCTGTTTTTTTACCAGTTTGTCGTTTTTTGTGGTTTTTACTAGTAAATATCACCTGTTTGCCCAGCTTGTTCACCTTGACTACTCTCCTACTGCTGTTGTCCCTCCCAATTGCACTAGGCAGGTATAGACACACCCCTAGCTTAGGCGTGCTAAGCTAGGAGCAATCCCGAGACACAGGGCTCCAATCTACGTACAGTATGCCTGACACACACCCCCCATGCTTTCACCTATATTCGAGTCCTGCACCCAGCAATCTATACACATACACTCTTGGGACCTGCATCACACCTTGGGGATAAACTGGATTCACTATTTTCCACCTTGTTTGCATAGTATTGTCTTCTAATGCATAGTTACATGACCCATACTGAGCCTCCCCAAAAATAACCACTGCTTACTGTCGCTCAGACCCGCACACAACTGGTTAAAAGCACCTTACTATCACCGTATTCAATGTTCATTGTTCTTCCTAGCAAAAAACAACCGGCCTCTGCATGGCTCAAAACCATGACCCTGCACACCACAGATGATGTGCTTTACCACTAAGCCATGGCAGATATACATACATCTGAGGTTGTCACATACAGATCATCCAGCACAGGTATTCAACAGTATAGGACATGTATTCCATCATGTAGATTTATGTGTGCTAATGTCTATATATGTATATATATATATATATATATATATATATATATATATATATATATATATATATATATATATATATATATATATATATATATATATATATATATATGCACACATATACATATACACACACATACGTAGATATAGAATATATATCTCAACAGCGGACCACATGACACCAAAGCATTAGACAAAAATGAAAAGGAAACCACATACGCCTCCTGCATTACGTACTGGTGTTAATATCAAGGCAAGTGTGTTTCTGTGAGTCACACGGGTTCAGACTGTATTAAGAGTAAGATTAGGGTTGCTGACATTACTCACCAGACCTATTGCCAAATGAATGTGTATGTCTTGCCAACCCAGTCTCTTGGCCGATTGTGACATTTATGGCCACTATGTAGGAAAACAACAAAACACACTCCCCAAAACATCCAGTAGCTAGCCACTCACAGACACCAACACATAGGATATAACTGCCAAACACACACACACACACCTGTCATTCCTTGGAATAGAGCACTTACCTGTCTATTCTATCATACTACACAGTTACAGAACGTGCTATCGAGATTACTGGAACACATTCCTCCCAGAGGTGTACTTTTAGGTGGGTGACATCATCAACAATGGCAAAGTTGGCAAGAGGGATTATATGGAGTGTGAGCAGTCTAAAAGCATTATTCTGTCCCCAGGCAGACGGAAACACACACACACACACAGTTGGCATGGCTGGGATTAGAATATTGACCTACCTTATCACACTACAGCATTACGCAGTTACAGAACACGCTACCATGATTACTGGGACACAGCACTTCCAGAGGTGTAATTCTAGGTGGGTGACATCATCAGCATTGGCAAAGATGGCAATTGGGATTGTATGGAGTGTGAGTAGTCTAAAAGCATTACTCTGTCCCCAGGCGGATGGAGACACACACACACAGTTGGCATGGCTGGGATTAGAACACCGACTTAAGTACCTTATCACACTACAGCATTACACAGTTACAGAACACACTACCGAGATTACTAGGACATAGCACTCCCAGAGGTGTACTTCTAGGTGGGTGACATATCATCAGCATTGGCAAAGATGGTGATAGGGATTGTATGGAGTGTGAGCAGTCTAAAAACATTATTCTATTTCCAGGCAAATGGAGACACACACACACACACACACATGGCATGGTTGGGATTAGAACACTGACTTCACTACCTTATCACACTACAGCATTATGCAGTTACAGAATGTGCTACCATGATTACTAGGGCACAGCACTCCCAGAGGTATACTTCTAGGTGGGTGACATCATCAGCATTGGCAAAGGCAGCGATAGGGATTGTATGGAGTGTGAGCAGTCTAAAAGTATTATTCCATCCCCAGGCAGATGGAGACACACACACACACAGTTGGCATGGCTGGGATTAGAATACTGACCTAACTACCTTATCACACTACAGCATTAGACAGTTACAGAATGCACTACCGAGATTATTAGGACACAGCACTGCCAGAGGTGTACTTCTAGGTGGGTGACATCATCAGCATTGGCAAAGATGGCGATAGGGATTGTATGGAGTGTGAGCAGTCTAAAAGCATTATTCTGTCCCCAGGCAGATGGAGACACACACACACAGTCGGCATGGCTGGGATTAGAACACCGACCTAACTACCTTATCACAGCATTACGCAGTTACAGAATGAGCTATCGAGATTACTGGGATACAGTACTCCCAGAGGTGTATTTGTAGATGGGTGACATCATCGGCCTTGCTAAAGGTGGGTATAAGAAATGTATGGAGTGTGAGCAGTATAAAGGTATTACTCAGCCCTCAGGCAAACGGGGAGAGACATGCACACACATGGCAAGTGTGGGAGTAGAACACTGACCTAACTATTTTATTACACTACAGCATTATGCAGTTACAGAATGCACTACCGAGATTACTGGAACACAGTACTCCCAGAGGTGTACTTCTAGGTGGGTGACATCATCAGTATTGGCAAAGACGGCAATAGGGATTGTATGGAGTGTGAGCAGTCTAAATGCATTATTCTGTCCCCAGGTAGATGGAGACACGCACACACACACACACACACACACACACACACACACACACACACACACACACACAGCTGGCATGGCTGGGATTAGAGCACTGACCTAACTATCTTATCACACTACAGCACTATGCAGTTACAGAATGCACTACTACGATTACTGGGACACAGTACTCCCAGAGGTGTATTTGTAGATGGGTGACATCATCGGCCTTGCTAACGGTGGGTATAAGAAATGTATGGAGTGTGAGCAGTATAAAGGTATTCCTCAGTGAGACGGGGAGAGACACACATGGCAAGTGTGGGAGTAGAACACCAACCTAACTACTTTATTACACTACAGCATTACGCAGTTACAGAACACGCTACCGAGATTACTGGGGGACAGCCCTCCCAGAGGTGTATTTGTAGATGGGTGACATCATTGGCCTTGCTAACAGTGGGTATAAGAAATGTATGGAGTGTGGCCATTCTAAAAGTAATTTAGAGTCCACTGGCAAACGGGGACATACATACACACACACGCCAGTGTCGGGTATGGAACACCTGCCTATTTACAGATTACTAATACAATACTACATATACACAAATCGTGCCACACAGACTAAACATGTCAAGGCTGTCATTATGACCATCTGGGAATGTGGACATCAACAGGGATGCTGGCAGTTAAGATGTACATACCTGTGAACCTGTGTGTTTAAAGTATGAATCCATCCTGACCTGGAGTATGGCCATCTGTGGAATGGACGACTACTACCACTATACAGGGTTACAATGGCCATACCCATACACAGAGGCACATAACCAACACACGGTGTCACTGGGCATGCTCACACACTTAGTAGCACAGGGCTGTTCGGAATGCACTGTGTCCATCTACACAAGGTTATACTGGGCATGCTCATACACTTAGTAGCACAGGGTTGTTCGGAATGCACTTTGTGTCCATCTACACAAGGATATACTGGGCATGCTCATACACTTAGTAGCACAGGGGGCATGCTCACACACTTAGTAGCACAGGGCTGGTCGGAATGCACTATGTCCATCTACACAAGGTTATACTAGGCATGTTCATACACTTAGTAGCACAGGGCTGTTCGGAATGCACTGTGTCCATCTACACAATTTTATACCGGGCATGCTCATACATTTAGTAGCACAGGGTTGTTCGGAATGCACTATGTGTCCATCTACACAAGGATATACTGGGTATGCTCATACACTTAGTAGCACAGGGGGCATGCTCACACACTTAGTAGCACATGGCTGACTGGGATGCACTCTGATGCTAAACACAGAGGGCCACAGTGGCCATGCTATTACAGGTAGATGTAAAGAACACATTGTAATGGGCTCTGGTGTTGGTAGTTGTCATTGTTAGCAGGAACGCTGCTCTACATATATTTGACACCGTTCTTTAACAAATCAGCTGTCATTCTGGGATGACATGGCTGACAGTAGGCAGGCCTTTGATACATATCACATGCATCCATGATACAAGGGAGTGTGGATATTACCCAAGTCACATCCGCCCACACAGTGCCATTCCAAGGCAAATGTCCCAAACACAGGTTAACTCCCATACACCTACAGGACAACTGCATTGTTTTCTTATGCTAACCAGTGCTAGATGTGTAGCGTCTATATTCACAGCTGGCCACTGTAGATCCAACAATGGGGAGTACTGACATCTGTGCATTGAGGAACACCTGGCTGATGTCTCTGTAGTGCACAATAGCACTACCATCATATACCTCAGAACCTAGCACTACCACCATATACCTCAGAACCAGACATGTGGGCCATAACACAGGTATGGACCACTCCAGGTGGTGTACCCACATACATAAAGGCCACTCACATGTACTGACCGGTCCCCCCATGAGAGGCATCATAGATGAGCCATGTGCAGGACACAGTGTCACATGCTGCATTCTAGGATGTAAACTGCAGACACCACCATGCCCTCGGACCACCACCACGCAACCATACATATTGTATGACAGATGAGTATGTCACCATGTGACCCTTGACCTGTGTACTGTACTAAGCTCTACATCAACTGTAGACAGTACACATGTACTGACACAGTTGCATCATGTGTTATGCAATGCAATGATACCACTGTCTGTGACCAGGTCAGCTGTACACATATCAAGGGCCCTCAGTACTGTCCACCATTAGCAGATGTCTGTTGCTGTACACCAGTACACACCCTCATGTATGGATATGACATACATGTACCTACCCTGGTATGTACATGCTACACATACAACATACCTGTAAATAGCACAGCTGTTGTAGCCCTTTGTGCAAACAGGTGGCTACAGCCAATACACACATGCACATGGAATGTAGGTCCATGGCTGCTGAATGCTAACAGTACCTAAAATGTGATATCAGTGTTGACAGAGGTAACATCCCCTCTGTACTGGTCAACCATCATATCATATCATACAACAGTCCATGTGTCATGTATGTTATTACACATATCCGCCAATTGCAATGCCTATAAACATGACCAAATGTCAGGATTGTAGGGCCTACACACCTGTACATGTAGTGCTGTGAATTCAGATAACATGCATGTGCAGTTGCTGATGTATGTAGGTGGCGTGTATCCTAGTACATCATGCAGCTGCAATGCAGCCTCAACATTGCCAACTGTATATGGTGATATGCTGAATGTACAGCAAGATGTACCACAGGTATTGACAGATGTGTTGAAATAACTAAGTGTCGGGGCATCTTTGCAGATGGATGTTTGCTGTGGACAGCTCACAGGTGTGTCACAAGCAGTCCTACAATACCCTGTGTAATTGGTAAGCAATGGTTTCATTAATTGAAGGGCATAACACACAACATAGACAGCGGTCAGGGTGGTAGCGAAGGTAAATCACTTGACACCTGTTAATAGATATGACGTCCCTAGTGCATATATCAGCACTGTTGGCATAGGAAGTGTCAGTACAGTTTGTAATGCCTGCAATACTGCTGTATGCCTGACATACATAACATGAGCAAGGCAGGTCTGAGATTCACAGTACTGGCATGTGTGGTTGCGTGTGTGTCCATATTTGTCACGTATTGTGGGGAATACATCTCAATAGTTACTCACTCTCCTGTACACTAGTGTACACATCTGTACAGACTGCAATGTATAAAGCAGGACATAGGCAGGGGTGTGTATCTCACACATGTGAGGTATCTGTATGTGCATGACATAGGTGTATTAATTACTGAATGCCACAGTGTATGTATGTAGGGCTGACTGGTCCCTGGGGTGAGGATGTATGTTACCATACTGAACTGATAGGATCCCTCCCACCATCCAGGCGATGCATTCAACTATCCATGTTGTTGTCCCCCATCTTAGGCCGTACTGACTACCTGTACATGTGTATTCTCTGTGTGTATTCATCATGTAGGTGCACAGTACTGTAATGATTATTTGCACATAGGCAGGGGTCCTCAGCAAACCAGTAGCAACTGTGTACGATTGTGTGTTACTGTGTTGGTGAAGCCGTGAGTGTGTGTGTGTGTGTGTGTGTGTGTGTGTGTGTGTGTGTGTGTGTGTGTGTGTGTGTGTGTTACAGTGTCACTAAATACATGTGTGTCAATACCTGAGTGTGTGGGTGCAGTTGTGTGTTGGCATCCTGTCATGGGAACATGTATTACTGATTCCCATTGAGGCATCACACTTCCCATTGGCCTCTACCCTTGTAATCAGCTAGACCACTCTCTTACCTCACCACTCCATGTAACTGTACCTGTGATGTCACCCTTTATGGATGTCACGTCTGTGGCCACAGTAGCTTAATACACAGCTATCATGCTCTTGGAATGGTAGATGTGTTTGTAACGTGGGACATTCTCACTGGCATGTGGCAGCTACACGGTGCATGCTGGTATATTCATACATACCTGTGAGTAGTCTACATTGACATATGGGACACTTAACTGCAAACACTGACATCCACCGGCACGTGCAGTTAGACCTGAAGAAGGACAGCAGAACAGAATGACCAACATGCATTTACTGTTGTTACACAAGACACATACTGTTAACAGTACTGTACACCTATACTACATGGCATATCGGCTGACTGTCAACAGTCCTCAACATTTGTAAATTACACATATCATCCTAGTCTGTTCACCCTGTGCATCAGACCATATGAGCATGTCCCTGCACTGATGGTGTGGATGTCAGGGATGTGACACAGGCATCATCATATGCACAGGGTATTAATGTTTGCCAGAGGCCTAGGCTGCACCATTGGATGACATCATGTGTGTGGATTTGGGCCTTTGATCTAATTGGGTGTGTGTGGATGTTATGCATGTGTGTGTTGCGGTGCCCTACATATGTGTCCAGTGTGTGCGTGTTTGTCTGCACACAGTTCTCCCATGTGTCTGGCCTACACAGGGGTATTATTGACAGCTACAGACTGTGCAGGTGAGGTTTTACAGTTCACGGTGTCCAGCCACGGACATGTGACCTGTGCCTACCAGGGGATGCACGGGCACTACCAGACAGAGGTGCAGGTTGGGTACTGTCTGATGTCACTAGTCCACTGGAACCTTGTCCCTGTTGGGACCATCCCGGGCCACATGCATGTGGCCCTCTGTGTCTTGGTGTGGACAGCACAGCACCAGATGCACTGCTGCTGCTACCACCACTATGGGAATGGGCATGTGAGGTAGCTCGTACACATAGACCTGACACAGGTGATGTAGCAGGCCTACTTCCATGTGCCTGATGCCTCACTCCTACCAGATGTTCCAACACAGACAGCTCATGCTCACGGATTGTCATGCCACAGTCAAAGACTCCAACCATGTCACTCAACCGTCTATCCAAAGCATCAGCAATCTGCTGTTGAGCATTTATCATTGCCTGGATGCTATTGTTTAAAGAATGGACAGCAGCCCTCTGCAGCCTCTAATCTTCTCTGTTGTGCCATTCAGCACATGCCTGTGCCTCCATTACAGCCTGAAACATGCGTCTGGTGACACAAGCTGCTGTGCTCTGTCATGCAGGACCATGTAGGCCAGAGGTCCTCCTATGAGCAGCACTGGCCACGTGCCTGTGTGGGGCACCACCAGTAGTTTGGCTGACACCATGGTGTGCAGGCATACCTTCCATAGCCCCCACACTTTCCTGTTCCAAGCTACCATGCTCCAACTGTCCTTCCTCTATGGCCACTGGTGATGGGGTATGTGCAGGTATGGGATCTGTGTGCTGGAATGAGGTGGATATAGATGGAATGGAAATCAATGGCACAGTTTCAGCCCCTGACAACTCTGCCTGTGACCCAAGTATACGTTCATCATCACTGCTAGAGTCTGTGGGGACACTAACATCTGATGTACTGCAGGAGGGCAATGCACCTACATCACCTGTGAGGGCAGACAAGAACTGTACATTACAATCTATACAATAGACCCACACACATGCATGTGATATGACAGAAGGCATGCCACATGCATGTGATACGGCAGACAGCATGCAGCGCAGACAATAATAGTGGTAGTTATCATACATCCCTAGGTTGCACACAGCATGCATGTGTGATAGCAGATGGCATGCAAATTACACAATCATAATAGTGGTTAGCATACATCCCTGCATTACACCATGTGGACCAGCACAGGTTAACAGTACACCTGCCTGATGTGTGGCATATGACCTTGATAATCACATGTAGTATGATATGTGATCTGCTGACATGTGCAATGACATGCATACATGTTTAACACAATGGTGTTCTGTCGAATATACAGTGGGGCAATGGTGTACCAATTCAGTGTTGTCTGTCCACCCTACAGATATACTACAAATTTAGCTGATGTGCATGGCCATTGCAGGGAATCATGAGGAGTCTCTAGTGCTATACAGTGTGAGTTACAGACAGGGTTCATGCCATGACTATGTTCAGATACAATACATATATACTGTGGAATGTGACCCACGTCACTGAGGTGTATACACACTAAGCCATGATGTGGAAGTTGTGACACAGGTCACTGATGGGTATACGGATGACACCCCTGCACATCTGCAACCATATTGCTGCAGCCTGGCAACTATGGGCAGACATGGTGAACACGTTGGTACACCATGTCCCACATGACATCTGTGTACCACACACACACACACACACACACACACACACACACACACACACACACACACACACACACACACGAGGAGCTAGTAGGGCATTTATATCCATCACCAGCAAAGGGAATGTACTGTATCTGTGGCCTGATGTGGATACAGTACAGTTAACTGCTGTCATGTTGCAACACCCTCAAGATGTTCAACACATCCTATGTGGTGGATTGATGTTATGCCTAAACAAGATGTGCACATGCCTGTAGGATGTAAAGCATTCCACATCTACATTATGACCATTATATAAAGGCCATGGCCAAACCATGTGTAGCCATTGTACGACAGGGTGTACACACAAGCACAACACTTCTAGTGTGTGTGTTGCTCCATGTCTCTGGCCATCCTCCATGGCCATGTGTGTACATGTGTTGTCCAAATTATAGTGATGGGCATCTATTTCACATGTCTGTGTTGTCCCATATGACATATATGCTCCACTGACAACAGGGTTATGCAGATAAAGGGTGATATGTGGGATATGTTTTCAGGTTAGGTAGGCAGTGTAGCAGCCAGGTCAATAGATATCATGGACATGTCAAGATAGCACATCACATTGTGTGACATTCATAACAGGACTATGATCCACACCGGTGAAACCTGTGTGCTGGCCATACTCCAGCCCACTGTGTAGTACTGTTTGTATTCCACCACATGTGTAGATCAGATCTGTTGTAAAAGTAAACAGCACCTCCACCATTGTATGCACAGCTGTCAACACATCTAGCAATAAAGTTTGTGAGGATTCATGTCGGTGAGATGATTCACATAGTTTGCAAGTGTGGCACATGGATAGTCATTGTGATGCATTGCAAGTCCGACCTGTATATTGTGACAGGACCATACATTATGTGTACATGTTGTGAATGGCCACATGGCAGATAGATTTGTGCATTACGGTTCCTAATAAATAATAACACTCTCACCTGCAACGGGCTGCTGTCACTGCGGAATGCCAGAGGTACCTTAATAGGATTAACACAGCAGTATGAGCATAATCCACCCCTGTATAAAAGCTACAGGGAGCAATGTGCATGACACATACACCTGTACATTAGACTATACTATGGTGTATGCACATGTGTGCATACACAGAGTAGCATACTATAGTATGCGGTATGTGTGTATACATGCCTTGCATATGATGTTACATTACATATTGTACAGTGACACATGCAGCTATATGGAATATAGTTGCTATAGGTGCAGTATTGACTTACCAGGCAACTCCAGGCTCAGTGGTTGAGAGACATCCACCTCCACAATATCGGCTAGGGCTTGTGGATGTGGTTCTGTAGGTGTCCCCAGGTTGGCCAGTAGCTCCTTGGTACATGTGAGTGGGGGCTGGGTTGGTGGTCCACCACCTGTTGCACCTTGTTCCCTGGTGATTGCATTCACATGCTGTTTCACCCATCTAATGAGGTCTGTACAATGTCTGCACACCTGCTGGTATGTGCGGTTGTGACCACCCACATCATTAACCCTCCTGCGAAGTTCCATCCACAGGGCATCCCGCTGCTGTGCATCCCGTGGCACATGGCTGAACAGGATGTTGTGATTATCGAGTAGGTATGGGATGAGGGCCTCATCCTCCAAGCTTGTAGAAGGGGGAAGCCTTGCAAGCGGCATACCTGAAAGACATAATGATGGAGACAGGTCACAGTACCTCAGAGACATACAGAGCTACAGCTGAACATACATGTGTATCGCATTACTTCAGTTTAAATAGTTGTATTTGCAAACCTACATGACACTGACGTGTGTGTGTGTGTCACACACGTGACACTCAATGTTGAGTGGATCTTATCACCATATATGTGTGCGTGTGTGTCACCTAATTACGTTGCTCATACTCCATGTGGTTGCCGTCTTGATGTGGGCATGTCTGTTTGCCTGTACTGGTGTTCCTACCTATCAGCACATGGCTGGATGTGTCCACATTAATGCAGTCGACCTTGATGCAGTGTATATGTCACATATAAGGACATACACTGCCTTAACAGACATGACCTGTGACCCTGCAGACATACTCACATAAGGTTTTACATGTATGTGTTCTGCCATATACATCTACATGGCACTGTACAGTGATTCAACATCCTGCCATGTATCACCTGTGTTGCACATGTGATACACATGAGACACTGGCTAGCCAGATGGTATTTGCAGGGATGGATATCAACTATGGCATGTACAGTCAAAGTCAACTAGTGGGCTATATGCCATGGGCCATGCATGCATCTAGGATGAAAGGTTACCTGGCAGTAGCCGACAGGTGGGTCTGTGGGGCCAGGTGGAGCAGTGCCACATTACTGCCACAGGGTTAATGATACATATACCATGCATTGCCATGCAGTCATCACACCATGTCTGAGAGGGGAGCGATGTGCAGCTTTGACGGACAGGAATGCAGAGTATGGCAGGACTATGTCAAGTGTATGGGACAAGGATCTGTCCAGCATGTGGTAGGTGGATGTCCATGAAGTATGTGTTCGAGATCAGGACGAGTACACGTAGCATGTCCGACATCACTGGGTTGGACATGGATTTATTCAGGGTATGCATCATCCTACATAGTGGAGATGTGGAATGGGAAGGCTGGTGTAGGCCATCTGCACATGGCCAATACCCCTTAAAGGAAATATGTGATCTGATATGGGTAACTTGAGTGGTCTGTATGGCTGGACAATGATCTCTATATTCAAGAATGGTACCCTATTATTATTAAGGTTGCCACATATGACTCCCTGATGGGTGTGGTGACGTAGCTATCACAGGAAAGACAACTGCCCAGCTGCATCCCTCACACACAAGTGTCCATTATGATGACCGCTGCCTAGGTGGTAGTTCATGGGTACAGGGTTATTAATATAGGGGTGACAATGCAAGTCAGCTATTGCTCCTAGGTCATAGTCATTCGCTTACTTCAATAGGCAGATGCCTTCTGGTTGTCTGTGAGATATGGACTTCAATGAGGGGGAATAGAATTCACTAACACTGACATACTGTAGCTGCCACCAGTGTGATGATCACGTATTATTTAGACAACCTTCTGTAGTGTTGTTTCTGCCAGCAGTCCTGTTGCTAAACACTCCTGTGACATAGGAATGTACATCTAGTATACCGAGTGTAGGTGGTACGCAGTATGGGTGATGATGTCCTATGACCTGGCAAGGTTATGATATGCAGTGTGACATCAACCATACTGTCATCTACATCTGTACTGCTGATATCAATTAAGTGATCAAGGCTCATGGCCTTCCAGACCAGACTCAGCAGGGTAGTAGTGCAGTACTTCCCATTATCAGTGGTGTCTCCCCTTTGTTGGACTGCGATACCTGTTGGTGTGCACCATTCAGTGTGTACACAACCTGACATGGAGCTATGATTTACATGATGTGTACATGGAGAGCATCTTGTTTTGCCATATGTGTATGATACAACCTGTGATGTGGGCAGGTCACATGCAGACTGAGTGCAACTTGTACCTGCATAGTTGTGGGTACAGGGGCCCTGTGGTGTACTTGGATATATGCTTGTGTACCTGTTGGGAGGAGGGGCCATGTTTTTATATTATCCAAGACCCTGTCTGGATTGCTGATTCATGCTAAGCACTTGTTCAGGACTTGTAAACAGTATGTAAGCTAATGATTACTATAGCACTCAATCTTCCACATCACCTACAGGTAAGGGTGAACAGGCTTTGTACATACATTTCTCACTTGCATAGAGTAATGTAGCTGTTGTACTCACTTTCCTCACTTATCTAGGTGAATGTAGTTCTATATTCAGGCATGCCCAGAGTCAACTGTCAGTGTTCTCACCTGTCTATCTGATGAATATGGACATCTTGAGGCAATGTACACATTGCCTCATGTACACAGACAAGCCTCTCCACCTATCACCCCACACTACAACTTGTGAGAGATGCACTCATCTAGCCAAACTGGAGGTAAAGGTCTCTCCAACCAAGCCTGAGCCTGACTGTCATGTGGAGAAGATACACAGTCGCACAACACCACACTCATCGCATAAGCCTCACTGTATCTACCCCACCATTAACTGGGAAATATACTCGTGTACCAACACATTAGCTCAACGGTTTCTGAAATTCATAAACACCAATGCCCTGACTCAACATATCCACACACCCGCCAGGGACAACAATATCCTAGACCTAGTCATTACCAACATGAGTGACTGGTGCTCCACATGTGAAGCCAACTCCTTGTTGGTCCGATCAGACCATGTGCTGAACACCGTTGATATCCACATCCCACACCTATCCCCCATTAAGCGAACCACAGTATAATATGTCTACAAGGTCAACTACATGCTTCTTAAGGCAGACGTGGTGGACGTCATGACACCCATGCAGATGGACAGTACTGTTACAACTGCTGAATCCTACACAAATGCACTCTATAAGCACTTACAGGAGTGCATGGCTTGTGCTATCCCAAATAGAACCAGGACGCTATACTCATAATTAACTAAACCAATCTGGTGGTCCCCTGCCATAAACATATTGTACTACAGGAGGAAGACACTGTTGCAAATGAGAGTACAATACCATGCATGGAGGAGATCCCTGGCCAGCCTCAGTAAGAAGGTGAGATCCCTTATACGATCCTCCAAAGCTAACTACGAAAACTTTAACGCAACTAATACCAACAACAACCACAGAACCTCGATGTCAACAGCCAGATCTGCTCTGAGTTACAGCACAAAGGCACGAACATTACAGAAACAATGGATATTGGCAACATCCTGGCAGATCCCTCTCAAAGCTGCACACTTTGAAGGCAATATCACAGCATCCATGGGACTGGACAACATCCCAGGCTGCGTTTTACATGAACCTCAGATCGTACTGTCTTTTCACCTATGCACCATGTTCAATAATAGCCTCACATCGGGCATAGTGCCCCCTGAATGGCATACAGCAACAGTTATTCCACTGCACAAAGGTGGCACCACAATGGACCATGGTACCTATTTCCCTATAGGCCTGACTAGCCTGGTCTGCAAGGCTATGGTGCACATCATGGATCACTGTCAGAGACATTGGGTACCTCCCAACCTTTGACCCCTCCCTGTTTGGCATTGTTAAGGCTGGACCATGCCTCCTAAACCTGGTGGGCTTCTTAGAGACAGTTACCAAGGTATTAGATGAGGGTAAGGAGGTCCACAAAGCCTACCTAGATCTCTCATAGGCTTTCAACACCATTCTTCCTTCTGGTATTATCAACATACCCATCCTCCTGAACATTAACCCCTACATCATGTGATGGTTTGCAAAGTGGATCACGGACAGAACACACACAGTAGGAGTTGCATACCCTAGGTCCGACTGTATACCAGTTACAACTGCCGTCCCCCAGGGCTCAGTCCTAGGACCCCTCATGTTTGGTATATGCTTCTCTGACGTACAGACAAGCACAGGAGGGCTTTGGCTGAAAAGGTTTGCAGACGACTGCAAACTAGGGGACATAATTGTTTCCCCAGCTGTTACAGACACCCTCTGGAAGGGTCACACTGAGATGGATGCCTGGTGTTAATATCATGGCGTCAAGCTGAATGCCTAAAAGTGCATAGTCATCCCCTTTGGATATAACTAATTACCCACGGACTACCACATAGGTGCTAGTCCCCTACATAAAAAAAAGGTATTACGGGATCTGGAAACACCAGTAGATAGCAATCTCTCCTTCGATACCCATAATGACAAGGTGGTTAGAATATCCTTCTACATGGCCCCCCTAATCTCTAACGGGTTCGCATGCAGATCAGAGGGGCCATTGTGACTCTACACATGTCATATCAGACCCATTAAAGGATGCAACACCCCATTTGGGATATACCTTACAAGACAACTGCAACAGCTTGGAAGACCACACCAGTACCACACCAAGAGGATTACTGACCTCAAACAGATGACCTATGCAGCCCAACCTACGAAACTCCAGCTGTTCTCAGTTGCATACCGCATACTCACAGGTGATCTCTGCTTGACATACAAGGCCCATGTCCAACCCTGTATTGCTGGATATGCTCCACCTAAACAAAAGCCCCTGAGAGCCACATGCTCTAGGGATATACACCTAACCACAATGATGAGTAGGACGTGCTGAACGGATAGATTCCTGACCCGGACACTCCCTATGCTTTGGAATGTGATTTCAATGTAAATCAGGCAGGGCCCCTCATGAGCACTCTTCAAGGGAATCTTTGCCGTGTGGATGGGAGACAGACATGTACCCGGGGATCACTGCAGTGGCTCTGCTGGACAAAGGTACAGGGAACTATTGGCTCTGCTGTTCAGAGGCACAGGGAACCAACCTATGGGGGTGGCAAAAGACAACACATGCTAGCTAGGCTTACAGATATCCTTGGTAAGACAGCCTAGTACCTACCTTTGCACATACTACATGTCTTATGTGCATGGGCAGTTAAATAGCTCTTCCATTTTACTTTACTATCATGCTGATAAACTGTCGGCTCACTAAAAGACATATGTATCCTGTTATTCTGTATTGTAAATGCTGATTGACATAACTAATGTTTGCCTACCATTACAGTAATGCTATGTAGCTTGTAATACATATCTGCCTGCAATACTGTACATTACACAGTTATTGGCACAATATCCCACAATGCAAAACATACTTGCACAGTGGCCCAACATTCCACATGTTATTCTCTGTATTACACCCATACATATGGCTACAGTTACAATATATCAACATATAATATCCCCTGTTATAGCACATACTTGTTGGACCAACCTTGCCACTGACGTCGGCTGCTAAGGAGTATTTCTGTTCAAAGCCCTTATATAGCATCCCTTGTGGTGTATGTGGTGTTTGCTTTGTGACCTACAGCAGTACACACAAATACTACAAGCGTGACTATGCTCAACAATACATCTCTACAAGATAACTGTTTCCGCTATATGGATTGTGTGCACTTTAAATACTACAGAATAGTACTACATACACAGACATACTGACTGTTCTACATATCTTATTAGTAACCCGACATATCGTTAACAGTTGATGCAATCCTTTTCGGTTTGTGTTTCAATGTTATTTGTAATGTTCCGCTGGTATATACGGATGGTTTGAATGTGTGATGACACATCCTTTTCTAGTTACATATCGGTAACATGTTGTATCTTGTCCACCAATTGCTGTTCCAAAGTAGTTAATTGGATGCACATCAGCTGTGCAGCTACTCCATTAGCTGATACCATGGCAACAGTGGTGTATAAGTGAGTACTCCTTTTAGGGGTTGTCTGTTTGCCTTACTTTCGAGGGAGACGGCCTAGATGTGTTATTGTGATATATTTCAACAGCTATATGGAGACACACAGAGATATAGTAGCTTCATGACTCCCGTGGACTGTGTGTAATGGCTAGACGATTTAGTTCTACATGTGAGTACAGCTGTTATATTTCGGAACAGTGCTACTTATGCAGGGTTTGTTTGTACCTGATATTTCTGCAGATGTTTAAGTCTGGCAAGAATGTTTGGCCAGCTCAAGGCCATATGGCTGTGCATTAACTGTTATGTAGTGTACAGTGTGCTCACCAGACATCCTTGATTTGGTGTACAAGTGTAGCATACTGTGCTGTTACTCACTAATTGCTAACACATCCCGGTGTATGCACAACCCTCTGAAACGGGATTAGTGCAAACAAACCCTATTACATCAGCAGCTGTTCCATTGTATAACAGCCACTATTTCACTTAGAGCCATGTTAGTGTGTCTCTGACAAGGTATGTTAAGGCTTCTGCAGATGTCGTACAGTGTATGAATGATTTGTGATGTTATTACAGTTTGTATTGCAATATGTTTGGGTGTGGGGGTGATGTTGGTGGGTGTGCAAAGCAAATGCAGGTGTGTAGGAACTGCTTTTATACATAATTGCTATGTGCGTGAGGGTTCCTTCCTTATTTGAACACCTATCCTTTTGTGGACTACTACGATGGTATTTGCAGGCTGATTCATTAAGGCACTGTTATGTGGTTCCTGTATAGCATGCAGGTGATGTTAGTCCTTGAATCCCTTCGGTAATACATCTGAATGTAAAAACGTGTTGCTACATGATAGCTGTGTATTTCTGTCATAGGTATTTGCAGTCATCGTAGTTGTGTTGGTGACTGACCCTTTTTGGCTAGGGTTGCCGCCTTTTCATATGTCCATAGTGGGTCCTTTTCGGGACACACATCTGATTTTACAGGCCGACACAAACCCACGGTCAGTACAAGGGATAGAACTTTCCTTTCTTGCCTAATTATAAGCTTATACTTGTAGCAGTTTAGTAGCTTATCATGTTTCCTGTACCATGTAGGTACTTTAGATACAGAAATAACTATTGTATGCAACTGTTACAGTACATATGGGACATAATTATGTCCTACAATCCCAGGACATTTGCCACGTTTAATATATTTCATCAAGACACAACCGCCCAAAGAGGGAGTGTCCCTCGCAAAGTGAAACAGGTGGTAACACTATCATTGGCTCATGTCCATAGCACATATTTGTAATGGTGTATAGGCATATACTCTCCATATCCTTTGTTCATAAAGGTTGGTAGTGGCGGAATGTGTGATGGTCTATCTTATACACATATGTGAACACTTCAACCGCTGTATACAGGAGACCTATAGAATTCTGAAACCACAGTGTTCCGACGCACACAATCTCGGGAACAGACTCCCATACCCCACATTACCGACATCAAAAGTAACTCGCGAAGGCAACACAAACATGGAACACATACATGCACACACAGACACACTGATACCCAACACATCCAAACAAACCATCCTACACTATGTATGAGCAGGTGGCCAAGCCCTCCTACACACCCCATGTAGGTGTCTGTGCCCCACACACCACCCACTACTTTAATATTCTACATCCTAGGTCACGCAAACAGACGCACAAAGCTAACCCACAACCACACATTACAGTCCCACAACAACACACACCACACACAGAACACACACTTACACACACTACAGCCTTAAGAAACACACGTACACACAGTAACCTACCCAAACCGCAACACCAGAAGCACTGACTAACTGTCCATTAACATCGTGAAATTACACCTCGCACATCTGGTGTTTTGGTACTGTGTTCTTTCAGACCTTAAGTCTCAGGATTATATACGTCGGTATGTAAAGCAGTCAGTATGTGGTAGGTATCCCATTTATATGTACCTCCATGGTTATGTAGATGTTGTTAACCTATCTATATATCTACATACATATATATATATATATATATATATATATATATATATATATATGTATATCCCCATATATAAACATATCTCTCTCTCTCTCTCCCTCTCTCTCTCTCTCATTGTGTACATGCTGGTTTGTCCTATTTCAACACATTCCTACCTTTTGTGTTTTATCCTGTCAGTATACACGACTGCCATTGGTACATCTCAGGTAATTTAGTGGTATGTTATTGTGATGAATGTGTACATGGTTGCATGTTCTAATCCCGGCAGTGATATCTTACCTCTCAGAGCAGACACTGGTAGTGCAAGGGTGATGAACGCACATTTCAGTGGTTGTGTGTTCCACATGTTTATTATTCTGTGGAGAACTACCTATATATGCAAGCTGTGTTTAAGGTATACTATGTAACATGTACACATCTGTGAAGATTCCTGTCAGGGATACTCCCCATTATTTGGAAACACATCCCTGATTTCATTATACAAAACCCCTCACTAACACTCCGGGGAATCCTTGCAGAGTGGGTGGTGAACAGTAGCTACACCCCAGGGATCCTGCAAGTGGCTCTTCTCCACAGAGGGACAGTTAGTTGATTGATGGGGTGGTGACAGCAGACACATTTTGCCTATGCTTATGAGTGGCCTCGGCGGTTGGCCATGTTCCTACCTATGTATCTATGAACCTGTGCATACAGTATGGACACATGCTGATAGCTTAATATACTGTTCAGGTATTGACTTACCTTGTGCCAATGGCGGTTGTGTGTACAATAGTTGAGGGCTGCCTATGTAGGATGCACACAGTAGCCACCTATCTATGACAATTTACAGGTGGTCGTGTGTGTGTGTGTGTGTGTGTGTGTGTGTGTGTGTGTGTGTGTGTGTGTGTGTGCCATCCATGTTTGCTATGTGTGCAGGTGGAGAAGGGTGTCAGTCCATGAGTGCCTACACTGTCAGTGTGTGTGCTATATGTTCCCTCTTTGCCAAGGCATGGGGCATACTGGGCATGCCTCCATCTGCCTACTGGGGCTAGCACAGGGTGTTCATGGTCTGAGCCCCCCTGTGCCTGTGGGTCCCTTGGCAATGGTTGTGGGCTGTGAGGGCCTTCACCATTCTGTTCCTGCTGCAGCTGTTTCCAAACAATCATATTGTGTAGCATGGCACATACTATGAAGATGTGGGCACATGCTCCTGGAGAGTACTGCAAGGCTCCACCAGATATGTCCAAGAAACAGAACCGTGATTTCAGCATCCCAAACACGTGCTCTATGATGATTCTGGTTTCTGCGTGTGCCTCATTATGGCATTCTTGCGTGTCTGTGTGTACATTTCTGATGGGTGGCATCATCCATGGTTCCAGTGCATAGCCAGCATCCCCCACCAGGTGGCTATATGGGATGTCCCCCCTGGCAAATACCTGATACAGCTGTGAGGCATGCCAGATGTAGGAGTCGTGATAGCTTCCAGGACTGCCGACACATACATCCATGATAATGCCCTGGGTATTGCACACAACCTGGCAGTTGATAGAGGGGAATCCCTTGCGGTTTATGTAGTGCCTACCCTGCTCACCGGGTGGTGACTTGATGTGTATGTGCGTGCAGTCTATTGCACCCAGTACCTTCGGGTAGTCTGCCACACGGTGGAAGAGACGCATATTGCTGGCCAACTCCTCCTGCATTCGGGGGAAGTGTATGTGCTCATTGGCATGTGGTAATATGGCATCCAGGAACTGGTGGTGTACCCTGGATGTTGATGCCTGTGAGATCCCCATGATATCCCCAGTTGGCCTTTGAAAGGTACCTGTGGCTAGTATTCTCAAGCTTACACATACCTTCGTGTCCACTGGGATGGGTTCCCCTCTGTTACTTCTGGCTCTGAGGCGTGGCCGGCACAGCTCAACAAGTTGCTGTATGATATCTCTGTCCACCCTGTAATGCTCTACTATCTCCAGATCATGTAGCCCCTGGTAGGTTACCCTGGGTCTGAACACTCGTCTCCTCCTCCGGTGCCTGAGATGGTTGTCAGCATCATCCTCCACACCACCATCGGTCTCCAACACATGCTGGTGAATCAAAGCTATGGCAGCCCCTAACATATACATATTAAAAGTTCCCTGTCGGTATACACCAATGGTGCAGAGTGTCTGCAAATACACAAGTATGTGTGTGGGGCTTTCACAACTTATACTATTGTGCAATGGATGATGCTGGTGTAATTGGGTGTGTTTGTGCAATTCCATCTGCAGGGTATCTTAATTATTGGTTTTACAGCAGGCACTGCTATTGTGGGGCCTTTGGTGTTGACTTCCGCTTGTCTGCCATGATTCATCTATTGCCCTTTACTTCTATTTTCAACCAGATTCACCTCCTATTGTCAGGCATGCATCCAGCTGCCACCTTTCTTGTTTTGTGCTTCCACAACCCAGGATTGTATTGGGAAATGTGTTATGTAGCTGATCTACAGCAAGTTTACTTTGTTCTGCTGTGACAGTTTTCTTTTCTTTGCTGTACGGCACCTCTCCTTTCCTGTTCTGCAAGTAGCTGCTAGCAGCCTTGTTAGCTGTTGTCTATGTCCCACTGTGAGTTTCTAGGTGTTAATTACTCATTTGTACTACAATTACCATGCTGCAGCATTTCCTTATTGTCTTCCTGTAACCTTCCTGTTTCACCTAAGTTGCGCACCGCGCATGCCCGGTTTCCAGCTTTTGAGCGCGTTTTCATCCATGTTCACATGCACTTTCGGTCACCTTGTGTGCTCCCAGCTAAGCATAGCTATGGCTAGATACACATCCCTATCCTGCGGCTTTGCTTAGCAACAGGCATCCTGGATTACCAATGCTCCAATGTGCTTACAGCTACAGCAGCGCACACCTCTCATGATGTCATGTTTACCTCCAGGCCACTCCTCGGTGTTGTACCGCTGCACCGTGTGGTACATCCTTATGCCGATGGAATGTTTACGATTCAGTATTACTTGACTCATTTGCATGGCATTGACTACTAATTCCTAGTTACCGCGCAGAACACTGTCACAGACCCTTAGCAACCCTTGCGCCTTGGTTGTGGTGGAGCATACATAGCATTGACTATTATGGTGAAATCATGATTTGTGTTATATTGCAGTTTTATGACATCTAAATATATTTTCCTTGTGTTCCCATTTGCGCACCCATGCACTGTGGTTGTACTTTGCGTTAGTGTGGCCATGGCATTAAATGTTATTTTTTATGTGTTGTGCATGTTTTTTATGCCATTGGCTATATATTTAGCCATTGGCATATGTTAACATTGTAATACGTAAGTTTGGTCTGCTTTCATGGCTTTGATGTTCTGTTTGAAAAAATGTAAACCTTTTTTTGGTTTACATTTCTGCATGCTTACTCTACGCCTGCACCACTTCATGAATCGCTATATACCTTAATTTGCATGCTACACTGCTGTACATGGGATAATTAGCATACAAGCGCTGTGAGCTGCGCAGCTCTGGCGTATGCTGGTAGTGCACATGGAAACAGCTCTTACCTGAATCGCTCAACGGCCATATTTGGCACTAGATCGCCGATGCTACTCCGGTGCATGGCGCAAGCTTCATGAATCCCGGGGAGTATATCACTTACTTTGGAAGCTTAGCTTGCCCCAAGCCCCTTGACAACATTACCCACTATTGCCCCAGAAATAGATTCAGTTCTGCCCATTGTTAGCAAAGTTTTGACAATGTGTTCCCTGGAGTGTGTTTAACTAGGTATCTGTTTTACTTAATACATCCTTCCTGCACTGCACACAGTCACTTGCCTTTCAGTGTCCATTCCTTCCGCTTATTTTTGCTTGTCTCCTGTAGTCAGGTTTTGTCCTTCTGTAGTCCTGCCTTCTACCTCTTCAACTCTACCATCCACCATAAATACTTTTATCCAGCTTGTTCAGTTGCTCATTTATAAAGCAGTTCACTTCTGAGTCAGTCAAACACACTATATTTCCACCTCCCTAGAGTGCTTGCTTATCTGCCTGTGCTTTTATATCTGTTTTATGCCTAACTCTCCCATAGGAGAAGCTTCTTACTTTTCTGTACCTTTAATATAACTCTTTCACTTGTTTCCCCTCCACCATCATCTGTTTTCTCATCTTGTCATGGTTGTGTCTGTGATGATTTATTTCCTACTTATCACTTTTGCTAGCATGTGACCCCCTCTTCACTTCCTGATTTGTAGCATCTGACATTGCATGTCGTCATAATCTGTCTCATCACCTCTCGCACATCTGAGGTTGCTCTCCCAGTCCATGTCATTCTGGTGATTCAGATTTTTATTACTTGGGTTGTTTAGTTGTCTAAGATACCTTTGTAGAAACTTGTGAACATCTTCCGTATTGTATAGCCTGAACTATTCCCATTCCTGCTGTACTTCCAGAATTACTGGATATTTCATCCATGCAGCTATTCCATTCATTCTTATTTTATTTAACATCTACAGCATAGCTTTCCTTTTTCATAGCGTATTTCTCAGTAATCCTCAACCAGCTTTATGAATATTCCTTTAAATGGGATAACGTTCGTCTTTGCTTGCCTTAAACATATCAAAACTTGATGGGTCTGCTATCTGTAGCTGCTTGGTTGTTCCACTCTGTGTATCCTCTCTATTAGTGTTTCTTGATTTCTTGGCATCATAAATCTCTCATGCAACAGCTGCATTACTAATTGCTCCAGTACACTGTTGCTAAATCTCTGCTGTATTCCAATCATCCAAATGTTACTTCTTCTTGAGTGATTTTCACGTCCATCCAAGTTTTCTCCCAGTCTGCCTGTTAGTTACTATATTCTGTGAATCTGTTCCTACAGTTGAGATTTAATTGCATCCCCTGTAGACTTTTTCCTTTGATTTGTTGTTGTTCTATTGTATGTTTCAAAGAGCTCACATCCTGGCCTATGCTGATTATCCTTTAAAACAAATGGCACAATTATGCATCCTTGGATTTAAAAACAGTCATCTGTTCCTCCTTTTGTTCCTGCTCACTCATCTGTGTTTCTGAATCATTTTTCTCTCTGGGAACACTATTTTACTACAATTTCTGCAGGCCATGACCAGAGCTTTGGCCTTAGCAGGTATCTTTTATTGCATTCTAGCACTTTCCCTAGTAATCTCCTTTTTAATAGTAGCTTCTGTTCTAGTGTCAAATTTTAGCAGAGCTGGTATTTCACTTAGCACTACCCCATTCCTTTCTCTTTGCTTATACTCTGATAGCAACCACAAGTGCGGGCAGGAGTCTCTAACTTGCAGTCTGAATTTCTACTTGGCCTCATCCCACATCAATACATTCCCTTCTATAATTATTTTCTACCAATTCCTTAATTTCTTTGTTAATTTGCCCCAGCAAATTGCAGCCCCCCTCTTGTCTACTTCTGTACTGCTACTTGCAGTCATCCCTATTGGTAAAATCTCCTTCCTCCACTCCATTGATGACTTTTAGCTCTTAGAATACATTTTGCTAATTTATGATTATAATACTCAGTTTGGTTGTTCTTATTTGTCTTGTTGTGTCTTTCGGCTTTTCCCGGTTAGGGATTGCCACAGCGGAACTCCGGTCAGCTAATGATTGGCAGTAGATTTTTACGTGCCGAGTTGCCAGCCCTGACACACAACCTATTTTGTATCCATATTCAAAAACAAGAGCTTCCTGTTTCTCTGTTTTTGTATTATCTTTTCTTTAGTCTCTTCCCACAAATCCTTATCTGCCATAACAGAATCCATTGTAATTCATACTCATAAATATTTAATTTTATTGTGCCCCCTATCTATGGGCATTGATGAACCAATTAATGTGTGGGTACATAGTCTACAGCTATAGCCTTTGTTTTATTTTCATTAATTTTTTATCCTGAAAAGACTTGAAACTGTCTCAGAATGTTTCACAACACTGAGATTTCCTTTTCTGATTTTATCAGGTACAAATAATATTGTCTGCAAATAAAGCCAACTTTTCTTGATTACCGTACCAATTATATCCTTGAATTTCTGAGTCTCCTATTTTCATTGTCAAAGGCTGTAAATATAATACAAATAACAAAGGGGAAAAGAGGACACCTCTATCTGGTCCCTCTGTTCAGACACAGCTTATCAGAGAGAAACCCTCCCACTTTAATTTTTGTCTCCATTCCTTCATGTAGTCTCCTAATTAACCTTATTATTATATCAGGAAATGCAAATGCTTTCATTGTCCTACTCATAAAATCCCAGCCTGCTTTGTCAAATGCTTTCTCTGTATCATGAGCCACCACTAACAGCAGTATTTTCTTACATTCTGCCCCCTCTAGATCATCATTGTTCTGTTAATGCTGTCAAATGTTTACCTTCCCTCCACAAAACCACACTGATCCATATGTATCATTTGTGACAAAACCTTTGCCATTCTTTTAGCTATTATGGACATAAACACTTATATGGTTTAAAATTTAAGTCGGACTCTATTAAGCTGGGTCTGATGGGTCTTTGCCATCTTTAGATATTACAGCCATCACAGCTTATTTTGACTTATTTTTTTCCCCTAAATTATTCCATGTCTTGTGCCAAAGCTAGAGCTTGAACTGCTTTTTGCTGAACAGCTGCAGGATTCTTCCCAGTCAGTGTTTTCTCTTCACCATTTCTATTTGATTTTCTTTTAGGCTCTCTTAAGTTTCTTCTTTGCTGGCATTCAGGCTGTGTTCTTACTAGCCAGTAAAAAGAAGTTATGTACTCACCATAACGTTCCATCTGTGTTGTCCATTTTCATTCTTCCTCAGCTAATGGGTTTGGATCTGATCCCTTGGATCTGACTCGGCTGTTGCTAAAGCTCATGGCAACCAAAAACTCTTGAGCTTCTCCCTTACTCATAATGCACCAACCCCAAGTACCTCAGATCTTGTTTGCTGATTTTTAGTAGAAAGAAATATTTGCAGTGCATAGGAAGAAAGAGGAGTCAATGATTCACATGCAGTCAAGTAAGAGGAAGACTATATGTGGAGCTCAGAATAAAGGGCAGTAATGTCCTCTAACATTTTAAAAGGATGGGGTTGGTGGATGAGGAGTTCAGGAAGAATGAAAATGGACAACACAGATAGAATGTTATGGTGAATACATAACTTCTTTATATGATACTGTCAATTTTCATTATATCCTCAAGTAATGGGACATAGTCCTCAGCTACTTAAATTCCAGGGTGGACTCAAGAAAAGATATTCCTGAGCACCATTGAATGAAATGATGCTCTACCTGTGGAGACCAAATCCAATTTGTAATGAGTAACAAAGGTATGGGGAGTAGCCTAAGTTGTTGTTGCACATACATCATCCATGGATGCTCTAGAGTGGAAAACTGAGGAAGTTGCTATGGATCTAGTCGAATGCGCCTGTAATGGTTTTGGCAAGGTAATACCCAAATTGTTATAAATGAAATACAGTCAGTCAGTCAGTCATCTGGCTAAAGTTACTTTGGCAACTGGCTTTCCCAATTTAACTTTTTTCTGATGGCTGTTGTTCTATGTAAGTAAAAACATAATTATCTGTGAACATCCAATAAATTTAACATGTATTCACCGTTGTTAGTAAATTTATGAAAGAATACTGGCAAATTAATGGACTGATTGATATTAGAATCTGACACTACCTTAGGAAGAAAGGATGCACTGGTTCCCAGTGTAACTCTATCCTTGTGAAAAATCAAATATGGAAGTTTGTAGGACAAGGCTTGAATCTCATAAATTCATCTGGCAGAAGTAATGAATACCAGAAAAATAGTCTTGCAAGAAGGGTATTTAAAGTCACACTTTGCCGGTTTGAAGTGGGGATGAGTAAGTACCTGCAGTACCAGATTCAGGTCTCATGGGGGAGTAGGGTCTTTAAAAGGTGGTCTTAAATGAAGAGTGCCTAGCAAAAAGGATTTGCAGAGCTTACAACAGGCAACAGAAGAACTGTCAAATGTGAAAATTCGATATTGCTGTTAACTGAACCTTAACTGTAGAGGAACTATCTCCTTCTTTAAAAAGTAGGGCCAAAAATTCAAGGATGTTGTGTATCCAGGGAGGAGGGGCCGGCATAATGGTTAAGGTGTTTACCTTATGGACACAACATGCAGGGTTCAATTCTCACATGAGGTAATTGGCTAAGCTTAAAATGGCCCACAGCAGCAAGTTAGCCTAATACTAATCTATGAACCTACCGGAGCTGAAAAAGGAATAACATTATTTTGATGTGCCCAGTAAACAAACCTTTTCCATTTACTGGAATACAGCTTACGTATGGAAGGTTTATGGGAAGATAAAAATAATTGTCAGACTGGGGAAGAGAGCATAGGTTGTCTGGCTATTAAAGGAATTGGAGAAGCCAGGCTGTCAGCCTTACGTTTGATATGCCGGGATGGCTAATTTTTGTTGGATGAGACAGGAGGTCTTGAGTTCCATTCAGAACCCAAGGATGGGGAGGTAAGTGAAGCCAAAGGAATGGGAACCAAATCTGTCGAGGCCAGTAAGGTGCAATGAGGACGACTTTGCTGTTTAAAATGGCAGCTTTCTGTAGAAATTTTGGAATTAGTGGGATTGGTGGATAGCCGGACAGTAGACTAGGGGCCAATCATGAAGTAGATCATCCCTCAGTGATTCCCCCTGTTGAGAATTAGGGCAAAGTAGCTGCTGCATTTGTTGTTTAGGGGAGAAGCAAAAAGATTGCAGTAAAGTTGGTCCCACTGACGAAAAATCATTTTCACCACATTCTTGTTGAGCGACTACTTGTGCGGTAGAAGAATGCACATGCTCAGCTTGTCTGCTATCACATTGGGCTTGCCTGGAATGTGCTTTGCTCTGAGAAAGCAGCTGGATGAGATCAACCATGGCCACACTCTGAGTGCTTCTCGACATAAGGGGTAAGATCTAGTCCCTCCTTGTTTGTTGATGTACCAAACCATTCACATATTGTTCATTTGAACTGCAATTATCCCCAAAAGGAGAGCATCCTGAAGGGCCTGCAATGCTAAAAGCACTGCTCTCATTTCTAGAACAGTGATATGCAAGTTGGCCTCTTTGGAGACCAAGTTCCTTGGACTGTTTTGCCCAGAAAATGCTCCCCACCCCAACTGAGAAGCGTCCGTGGTGACTATAGCCTTGGGCTGAGGGGGAATGAACCTGATCTGACTGAATCCACCACCTGAGATCTCTCTTGCATATGTGATTGATTCAAATCAGAGTAGATACGGGACGGTAAAGTATTGACCATTGCATGGCTAGCATCCACTGGAGAATCCTCATGTAAAATCTGGCTAAAAGTACTAGTGTTATTGCCACTGGCTAACATTGATCCCAGAGCTTGAAGGATCAAGTGGGCTGAAATCTTGGTACTGCAGATTATTTTTTTGACCTGTGATCTTATGATCTGAACTTTTGAGGGAGACAGTGAAGCTATGATTGATTTTGTATTGAGTAGCGCTACTATGAACTCTAAACTTTGAGTTGGATCCAGTTGACACTTTTCATAGTTTATGGTTATCCCCAGTAGAGAAAAGTCTGGAGAACCTGATCTCTTGCCCTTATTAATTGATGCCTGGTCGGAGTGGTAATGAGTCAATCATCTAGAAACGGAAACACCCGGAATCCTTGCAGTCTCATGTGAGCTGTTACTACTGCCATACATTTGATGAACACCCTGGGGCTGATGTGAGACCAAAGGGCAGAACTCTGAATTGGTAATGACTGGCTCCCAGCCAGATGTATAAGTACTTCTGGATTGTCTGTTCATCTTTATGTGTCAGTACACATTCTGAAGGTCTGTAGAGCACATCCAGTCATCCTTGACCAGAAAAGGGAGAATGGACTTAACCATGACCATCTGAAACTTGGTGCATCAAACTGACTTGTTAGTTGCTGAGATCCAGAATTGGTCTCCAGTCACCTGTTTTCTTTGGCACTAAAAGAATCTTGAGTAAATTTCAGATTCTATCTGGTCTGATGGAACCTCTTGGATGACTCTTTTTTTTTTTTCTAGCAGCTTTTGAACCTGAATTGCTGCTTGTTCCCTCTAATTGGGTGGAACATCAGGGTATTTCTTGAAAATGGAAGAGGAAGGGAAAAATGTATTATATATTCTCTGTAAATAATCCTCTGCACCCAAGTATTAGTTGTTATTTCTAGCCAGGCTCTCTGGTGCAGGGATAGCTGACCCCGATTGCCTCCAGAATAGGGCAATTAGGCCTCCTTTCAAGAATACTGGAAGAGTCTGTCAAAGAATGAATCTCTGGACTCCCTAGTTCTGTGGGCCACCTCTTTTGTGAGGGCGGCATCTACCATTAGAGTTCCCACCTCTACCCTTGGTGGAACTTCCTACACGTGTTTTGTAAAGGTCCCTGGCATTTCTTGAACCACATCATTTGACTGCCTTGTTGATGCCTAGAAAAGGATCTTTGAGGGGTTGAAAAATGCACACTCACAGCAGAACAGAGTCTTTCCATCCTTCTCACACCTGGATATTGTGTCTTTCACTTTGAGGCCAAACAAAGACATGCCGTAAAAAGGAGCATTGATGAACAAAGACTTGATGGACTCTGCAAAATCTCATAAGTGCATCCAGGCACTTATTAATTGATACTTGGTCAGAGTGGTAATGAGCCAGTCATCTAGGTATGGAAACACCCGGAATCCTTGCAGTCTCACGTGAGCTGTTACTACTGCCATACATTTGGTTAACACCCTGGGGGCTGAGGTGAGACCAAAGGGCATAACTCTGAACTGGTAATGACTGTCTCCCAGACAGAAGGGAGAGCATCTTGAAGGGCCTGCAATGCTAAAAGCACTGCTCTTATTTCTAGGACATTGATATGCCTGAACCCACTGCCCATGAGGTTCCTTCAGCTACATACGAAATGAGCCTCATGGAAGAATTGGAAATAGATTGCAGGGTAGCCAACTGAGAAGTCACAGATGATTGCACTTCTTCATAAATGGAACCTGAGAAGGTATTTGAGAGCTCCTTAATTAAATCTCTCTGTAACCTTGTGAAATGTGCCAGATAATTCAGAGACCTTAAAGCAAAGGTCGCTGAAGCATAAACATGCTTCCCAGACCTGTCCACTGCCTTTGACTCCCTTTTGGGGGATCAACAGTGGAACTATCCTCAGCAAGTTCCTTTTTAGTGGCCTCTGCCATGAGCATAGCATCAGTGGGCACCCTTTTTTCCCAAAATTATTTGTCTACTGGCGGTGCCATAATTTTGTCTGGTCTCTGCGGTATAGGTTCAATAGAGCCAATATCCTTCCATGCCCACTGAGAGATCAATTTAATGAGCTCATCTGTGGGTGGAGTCACTCAGGAGGTAGATGGGTCAGTACCAAAAGCCACCAGGAATACGGACTCCTTGGATGAAGGGTTGCTGGGCATCCATCCATCTTTCTCTGCTTAAGGATTTCAAGGATGTCTCCAAATGAGACATCTTCAGGAGGTGACTGTGGAGACCTTTCACCTTCATCTGAAGTGCTCAGTGTGGACCTCGGATCTGAGAATAAAGATGTCCTCAGATTTGAGGCAGACAGAGTTGGATGGCTTAGATCCAAGGACTCTGAAACAGTAGATAGAGTCAGAGTAGGAACTGGTAAAGCGGGTGTAGTAGAAGAGCGACCCTCCTGACCCAAAGGTGTAAAATATTATTATCATAGAGCTAGGCTGACCAGACAGAGACAGTACTACAGTATATGTTAATATTTATTTGTATTAGTACAAATTCTTGCCAAACAGTTAATACTGTCAGAGTTACTTCAATTCTATTATAACATGGCTAGACACAAAGTAAAGACTGATGTACACTCAGTCCAAATATGTCACTAAAGAGTGAAAAATATTGTCCAGTTTATATACTGTTTTAAATGTCAAACAATGTTATTTTTAATGTCATTGTGACTTGTTCTTCTGGTTTCAGTTTGTGTCATGAAAAAGTCCATGGTTATTTCTAGCCTGGACAGTTTCTGTTGAAATAAAAATATGTCCTTCTTTGGTTATTTTCTTCCTTTTTGTATCTGAAGACTTAACAAAAAGTCTCTCCACGTCATATTTGCGTCACTTGAAGTGTCTGTATTTTATTTCATTTATTTCTGCATCTGAAAGCTCACAGAAAGTCAACTTCCTTTTTTCTATAACAGGATGCCTTTTACAGTAAGCCCACAGCTATATGTTATTAATATCTAAGCTGAACATTTACAAGAAATGAAGTGTTCTTGCAAAGCAAGCCATATTTTCTTTTACTGCACACACAGTATAATTTTGGGGAAAGCATTTTAATTTATACAATCTCTATCAAGTCCCCCTTTTTAATTAAAACCAAGAAAATTGTAAGACAATTTACAACACAATACGATTTTTAGTACTTTGAATCCCTTGGTCTGTTGCAACATACAAATCCCTTGCATTTAAGGCTATCTCTTCAAAGAGCATTACATTACCAATGGCTGTTACTTGATTAATACTTTTATTAACACAAATCTTAACACACATGCAAACTGTTGTAATTAAACAAATAATAACAATAAGAGCAATTAATGTGGAAATTATAGTACCCCACCATCCTGAGAACAATCCCCTTAGCCAGTAGCTAAACTAACTAAGCATGTTTTATTTTTGCAAGTGTCAGACACATAGCCATTATTACTTATCTGTTCTTAACTGCTTTCATGCTTGCTTAAGCTAGTTGTCAGCCTTGCAGTTACTCAGAAGCATTTATTTCAAAATCTTGTCAAGTTAACCCTTGCTTTACAAGGCAAAACCTTGTATTAGAAACAAGCATATATATATATATATATATATTTTTTTTTTTTTTTTGCATTGCAGCATACATTTAATTTCATTATTGCTTTGGGAAAAGAATATTTAAAAAAGCAATTTACAGGAAAATGTGATCCTCTGTACTTAATAGCCTTTCTTCATTGTTAAAAACAATTACTTGTTTAACAGTTTTATAACACATCTCCTCTGTTATATCTGAGATAGCTCCATACGTTGCATTTGCTATTAACTTTGTAACTTTTTATATTGCCTTAGTGGCACCATACCAGTGAAAAAATTCAGCTCTTGAAATAACACCATTTCCTATGTCCAGCTGTTTTAAAATCTTTTCCTTTTTTTCTTTTTTTTTTTATCATGAACCTCCCTCTTTTTCTTGTGATTTTTTTACAATGTCCTCTGGTAATGTGTGAGTAATTCTTATTATTGGAACTGCATACTTTATGTAACAGAATTTCTCCTCTTTCATCTCTTCCTTAAAAGAAGTATTATTTGTTAGCTCCCATGATGTTTTTATTTTATATTTTCATCAGCTGTAAATGTTTTTTATGGCTGATTGTCTTACAACTCTATTTTTATAAGATTCTTTAAACATAAAACCTGTATGTGTAATCTCTACAGGGACTGCATGTAATGGCATTTTCCCTCTGTAGGAATGTGGCTAAAAACCCAACAATTTGACTTATGTGCCCTTTGCAAACAAATTTCGCATGTCCAAAATATATTGAAATCAGGTATCCAATTATGATGTCCCTGTTCTCATGATTTATTATATCTGAGTATCTCTCCCCATTTTTTCTTTGCAACTGTTTTAGATTGCCTTGTCCTGTCCATAGATTGCTATTATAGAAACAAATGTAAACCTTTTTAAGACTAACAAACTGTTACTGTACTGATACTGTTTGATTGTTATTAACTTGCACTGATTTTTATGAACCAACATGGTGTGCTGCTTTTGTTTGGATTTTTATTAGCTGAAAAATGCTATTTGTCTAAGTTTTTATTAAGTTTTTTATTGACTCTGTACTTTACTACCTGTATGTATTGCTGTGTATTATTTCCTGGATGGCAGTTACACTAGTCTGACTAATGATGTTTTTGCTGTACTAGTTTGTTTATAAGACCGTTTGTTGTTTGTTATATTTTATGTAAGACATTCTTTTGAAAATATGACATTACAGTCACTATTTTTTACCAAGATTGATCCTGTTTACTGTATGCATAAGCTGCCTTTGGAGACATACTGTACGTTTAATGTGGGGGGGGGGGTTGACCCTCTCTTGTTACCATAGAACCTTTTGTCATTTAGGATTTGTCATAGGTACCTCCTTAAATGTTACTCTATTTCCAGATGTAGATATGGACTTACATACCCAACATTTAATTGCATTGTTTAGTTTTGCATATACCATTTGCATTACTGTAAATGTATTTACTGTATTTGTATTAACTTTAACTTTACACTGTATTTGTATTACTGTAGGTTATTTCTGTGTTTATTCTGAATCTGTCCTGGCATATTAAACCAGTAAATTAATGTTTATTTTTCTGTCTTTTCCTATCTCCTTTGTTTAATTAATTTACATTGAGTTTAAAAAATCCTGTACTTTGCTGTGAACTGATAACATGTGTTCTGTTAATTTTTTTGCTTTAATGCCTATTGCCTGCCATGATCTGGGTTATAGGGAGGATTATTTCCATATTCTACTGTTCATAATTTACCATTTTTATTATACTGTTAGTGTTTGTAATTACCCTTTTCAGTAAGGCAAGGGGTTTGTCCTTCCTTCTGTTTATTGCTTACCTCTTTTTTTTGTGTACCCTGATGTTTGCAGGTTATTTGCATACATGCTCTTTTCTATTTATGATTTACCTGTTCCCATTGTTCTATACACCTCTTCATATCCTCTCCCGCCTCTTTGGGGATTGGATATAGCTTCTGAAAAGGAGGAATGTAATCCGAAGGATTACCTACACTCACTGGTACTGCTAACTTGCCACAGTTTGTCTTTGATGTAGCCCATAAGGGCTAAAATTGTGATTTGATTTGCTCCCATTTATCCTGCAGTTGTGAATGTCTCTTGGTAATGTCTTTTTATAGTTACTTTTGTCAATTACAAAGCAAGGAAATTGTTGAGCTGTATCCCAACTATCTTTTGCTGTGGTAGACCATAAAACCTTGTTATTGAAATCAATTACTATTCCCAGTTTGCCGAGAATATCAACCCCAAGGATTGTTGTTCCACAACTGAAATTCATAAGAAATGTACCCTGTATTGAAGATCCATTTTCTGTGAAACATATTTTAACTGGCTTACTGCTTATGGCCATGCAAGTGCTGCCATCAAAGCCTTGAATGTAAGATTTTTTTTTAACTGATTTACAGGTAACTGTTTGTTAGTGACTGAGACTGCTGCCCCTATATCAAGTAGGACATCTTTCCATAGTGTCCCCTCCACCCATATGTCCACTAACGGGCATCTGTCCTTTCCACGTTTAAAATTTGTGAGAAAGGTTACTTGGGTGGGGGCACACCCCTAATCAGAATCATATTAATTCTGATCTGTTTTCCTGGGTATGTCTCTCATTACACAGACTGCATGTCTTCCCTGTTTAATGTGTACTTTGTACTTTGTACTTTCAATTTCACATTTTAATTCCTGACTTGCACCATGTGTGAGATTCCATAGGGTGTACTTTATTTTTTCTGTATCCCTCTGTGTTTGTTCCTGTGACTGATTCTCACTTAAACTATTTTCTTTATCTTGATTTCTTTCCCTATTTTTGGGTTTTGAAGAAGCACTATTATACCCTTTTGTATTTGACGTTCCTTCCATCGTTTGTAATATGGACAAACCTGTTTAATGTGGCCTATTTTCTTACAAGTAAAACATATCACCTGTTTTTCTGAACTTTGTTGTGTATCTGTCTGTAACCCCGGTGGAGCAAAAGCTGCTCGTGTTCCCCATGTTTTTTTTCCATCAGACCAGTTATTGCATCCCCTTCCTTTTCCACGTAGTCTACAAGCTGTTTTTGTACATTTCCTATGTGCATCTGCAATACTGCGTACTTCTTTTAAGCTGTCTAGCACTCTGGCTTTGTCTTACTCCAAGTGGAGTTTCAGATGTATAATCTCTGAGTCTGTATCTATCTCTCTGATAGAAGCTAATTTTAAAGCTGCATCTGCATTTTGCAGAATGCCATTAACTGTTTGATGGAATTGCTTCAACATCCCATCTGGCATTACCTTGTCTGTGTGTTTTAAAACAGTTATGTGAGTCTAGACACTCACCAGTTTCAGCTGCTTGCTTTGCTTTGACATCTGCCAAAGCATTTACTGTAGCCTCTACTGTATTACATTTTTATGTGCTTTGATTTTGACAATACTAAACTTTCCCTGTAAATTATTTTGGGAATCAATGCTCATAACTCTCATAGTACTGGAGCATGTTTTAGGAGTTTGCCAACACTGTTGATGAATCCCCTTCTGACCCAAACTGGCATGTGTAAATGCAAAAAAAAAAAAAAAAACATTTAAATAAAGCATCATTTCAAATAGACCACACAGTATATGTCAGCCATTGTTTAAATGCCAACATATTGAAACAAAATTCCTTTTGTTGTCTTGCCACTGAGGCAGAGTCTGCAATAAATAACACTATTGATATATATCAGCAGGAAAAATAACTGTCATTTCTGCTGAACCCTGCCCAATGTCAATTGGTATATTTTGTACCCCTTGCAAACCTTGTTGGGCTTTTTCTAACTGTCTTGTCAGATTAATCTCTGTAGTTTGTGCCCTTAGTAAATGATATTGGGCTCTGTCTGATTGTTACATTAAACCAGAAATGTCATTATGTAAAGTCTGAATGCTATGCTGAGTATGTTCCTCTAAATGGCATTATTGTCCCTTACTACTGTCTCTAGAGAAATTTTGAAAAGCTGTGAAAACCTTTTCTTTAAAAGGTTAATATTAATAGCACACTCTACTATGCTAGAACTTTGTTGTTTCGGTGCTTGTGCAATATTTACTATAAATAACATTTTTATGTAGTCTGTTACATTATTGACAATTATACAATGACCCCCCCATTAACATTCCAAAACATGCACGCTGATTGGTCAGCATGCCCATTGTAAATCCGACTTATACTGATGGAAAAAATCTGGTCGCCAGGACTTTTTCCATTAGTATAAGTCTTGATTTTTTTGTGTTTTTGGTAGCAACGGAGAATGGAAGAGCTCCATTGCTGTAATCTCGCTATGTTAAATGAGTTTAACATAGCAAGATATCTTAAAAAAAAGCAATTAAGATCTTTCCCGCTCTGTTGCTTTTTTTAAAGATATCTTGCTATGTTAAACTCGTTTAACATAGCGAGACAGCTTTAAAAAAGGGAACGGAGATCTTTCTTTCTCCGTTGCTTTTTTAAAGCTATCTTGCTATGTTAAATTCTTTTAACATAGCGAGACACTTTTAAAAAAGCAACAGAGACCTTCCTTTCTCCGTTGCTTTCCACACACAGCTCTGATGCACTGCGTAAGCATAAGAATGCGCAGTACATAAGAACTACCACAGAATACCGGACAGCTGCGGAAGGGCAGCACAGAAGCATTATACAATGCCATTATTTAAGAAAAGTAAGTATTTTTTTCTTAAATAGTGCCATTGTATAATAGCAATAACCCACTTCTGGGTGTGGGTAATGCTGGATTTACCCACGGTTGTCTTTGTTTGGCCCCTCGGGTTTCACCCTCGTGACCAAACCACACCAATCATGGGTAAATCCAGCATTACCCACACCCAGGTGTGGGTTATTCCTTAAGAATTGCATGCACTTGTACTGTATGAGATTTAGGTGACTGCAGAAGGTACATTTAACTGTTGTATATGTGAAGAACTAACAATGCTAGAATCAAACAGATTGTTTATCAGAATAGGATATATCTTATGGTATGGCTTACATACTAGACTCTTGTGACAAGATAGACATAAGTTTGGAAAGTTATTTCCACATAAAAATCAGTCTTTATGAATTGCTGTACATTTTACTATGTATGGATTATAGGCATTTATACATTTACAAACACAACTGTTATTTAAATTTTGAACATTAAACATTTTAGATTTACATTTCATGTCTGACAGAAGGTTTAAATCATTTAAATTTATTTATACAATATGTGGGCATTGTAAAGTTAACTGTCTGTACTGGCGTCCATGTTATAACTGTAAAGAATTTACTGTATTTTGCATAGATGACAAACAGGTGATTAGGCTGAAGTCAGAAGACACAGTGTCCTTTAACAGACGAATTGATGGTGGAACATCGCAGGACAGCTTCTATGACGTCACACTGTATCCACCAACAAAGTACTGGAACTTTCAATCTGTTGAACTCATGAAAAATGTAAGGCCTTTATGAAATATTAACTGTTGGTAACGGATAAAAAAAAGGTTATGACTAGTGGGCTAGGCTCACCATTGTAAAATATTGTTATCAGAGAGCTAGGCTGACCAGACAGACACTGTACTACTGTATCCATTAATATTTATTTGTATTAGTACAAATTCTTGCCAGTTAATACTGTCAGAGTTATTTCAATTCTATTATAACATGGCTAGATACAAAGTAAAGACTGATGTACACTCAGTCCAAAGATGTCACTAAAGAGTGAAAAATACTGTCCAGTTTATATACTCTTTTAAATGTCAAACAATGTTATTTTTAATGTCTTTGTGACTTGTTCTTCTAGTTTCAGTTTGTGTCATGAAAAAGTCCATGGTTATTTCTAGCCTGGACAGTTTCTGCTGAAATGACAAATATGTCCTTCTTTGGTTATTTTCTTCCTTACTGTATCTGAAGACTTCACAAAAAGTCTCTCTACATCATCTTTACGTCACTTGAAGTATCTGTATTTTATTTCTGCATCTGAAAGCTCAAAGAAAGTCAACTTCCTTTCTTCTGTAACAGGATGCCTTTCACAGTAAGCCCACAGCTATATGTTGTATCTAAGCTGAACATTTACAAGAAATTAACTGTTCTTGCAAAGCAAGCCATATTTTCTTTTACTGCACACACAGTATAATTTTGGGGAAAGCATTTTAATTTATACAATCTCTATCAAAAGGGGTAGGAGCCAGTAAGGCACTCATCTGAATCTGCACCGAGAGAATTTTTTGCACCATTGTTTCCACATCTTCTTCTGTAAAACTCCTCTAAGACCAAATGGAAAATACAGAGGGGACCTAGGTCTCTCCAAAAAGGGTGAGGGGATCCTGGAGGGTACCAGGTCCACAAAATGTGAGTATTTGGTCCTTGGTAGATAAATAATACTGAAAGGAGTGGTTGGATCCAGTAACCATTTTACTGGATCCAAAGAAGTCAGATCTGACAATTTTTTTCTGCTTAGGATCCAGTGTTAGGGTCGGATCTGACAATTTTCTCTTTTTCTTTTCAGGATCCAATGTTGAGGTCGGATCAGAAAGATGTCCCTTTTTGGAATTATCTAAGGCCCTGGAGGAAGAAGAAGATGGACCTGGAGAAGGAGATTTTGACTTTTTAGATTTAGCTCCAGATAAAGCCTCTCTGAATGCTGAGGGAAGTAAACCTTTAGGATTAATTTATTCTTCCTTTCATTAAGTGCCCTGAAATTAAACTCATGGCACATAGCACGGTCTTCCTGTAAATGAAAAAGCCCAAGATAATACACACATAAAGTGTGGGGATCAGATACAGGATTTTTTTGAACCCTGTTGGGCCTTTCTATACCATAGCTTCAAAAACAACAATAGTAAAACACACTATCAACAAAAATAAAGTAAAGAAGGACTAAACTTTTTTTTGGAAAGAGAAAAACTAGAAAATTTTACCAGCAATGGTAAATAAAGAATCTGCACTGAGTGTAGAAACTAGAAAGGAATACTAACAATAGTATTCAAAGTACAACTGATGGAAAAAGGAAAAAGAAAGAGAGATAATATAAAAATGTAAGCAATAGAGTAAGCAAAAACCCGAGAAGAAAGAGGTTTTAACTGGAAGGAAATGCAAAATTCAAAAAATTTACAACTTATCTGCTTGAGAGTAACGGTCACCATGTCTTTCTTGTAAAGTGGCAAATCAGATCTGAGATACTTGGGGTTGGTGCATTATGGTTACGGAAGAAGCTTGGGAGTTTTTTGTTGCCACGAGCTTTAGCAACAGCCCAGTCAGATCTGAGGGATCAGATCCGAACCCATTAGTTGAGGATAGAATGAAAATTGACAACATCAGATCTACATTTTATTTAAACTGTCAAAATTACTAGTCTTTATCTCTCAGTTTCTTTTTTTCACACTAGTAGAGTTGAAGTTAAGTTGTTGATCAGTGTGCAGCCATAATGGAAATCCCCATATATTTCAATTTTGACAGCACTTTTGTCATTCTCTAAGTTAGTAAAGATAAGATTTGAAATGGGTAAATTTGAAGATGGGTCTGAAGTGTCTTTTCCCTTTTTGGGTCATAGAATCACTACAGCTTTCTTCCAAGATGCTGGTCCCCCCTTTTTAAGATACTGTTAAACAAAACCTTCTAGGTCTTCATTAGTTTCTTCCCTCTCAACTTGCAATTTTCAACCATAATACCATCTGTCCCTTGGGACTTCCCCGTGGATTGATTATACAACAACATTTTATCCAATTTCTTCCCAGTTTAGTTATTAATTGTTAATACTAAAAGTACTGAGTTCTGTGAGAGATTACTTCTATGACAATTACAGGGAAATCACATTATAAAGAATTCCCTCAGGACTAGACTGAAAATGTGTCTTGCATGGGTATGAACTACAGCAGGGTTTTATTACTTAGAATTTAACATCTGATGTGTGAAAACATATGTGTTTGCCTCACAGACAAAGGGTACAGGGCATGATTCTCACCTTTGAGGGGAAATTGGGTAGGTCTATAATGAACCACAAGGACAACTAGCCCAGTACTTAGGGTCTATATTACCAGATCGAACATTTAGGTTGTCAAATACTTAAACATCGAACTGGTAGTATCGAAAGCCAAAAACCGCGAACGGCCACTTTCATGCAGGTAAAGAATTCCCTACAGGAGATGGTGCTGTAAGATTCGCTGGGTACACTAGAAGAGTGTTTTCATGAGGGAAGTGTTTTCAAACTATGCAGAGGAGAGGGCTCGTAACATGGAGTCCCACACAGGATGACTGGTGAGGCTGCACTGACAGCATGAATAATTTCAATTAATCAATTGATGGTCAACGTTATACATACTGTGTTAATTGAATGTACTGATTGTCTGAAGAAGTCGAGAATCTGACGAAAACGCATACTGTCCGTTATCAGAGGATTAAGGCGTTTACATGTTTTTTCGTGGCTGGTGACAGCCTTGTCTGCTTGGTTTTGGAATAAAGAGCTTTGGCTGACTTCCTGGTGGCGATTGTTTCGTTTTGTGGTTGCCTTTTGACTCTATTTGAGCAGACTACTATAGTTTATACTACGTGGGAGGAGGAAGGAAGAGGGTCCAGGACCCCCCTGGAGAATGGTCCTTGCAAAGTCTGCCCTAAACTTGGAGAAGAAATCTAATTTGTAATCCTTTGTAACTGTATGTACAGAGGACCAAGTTGTTGGTTCTAGAATCTAACCCTTTCCAAAAAGCCACAGATTAAGGCAAGGCTATGGTATAGTGAGCTTTAACCCTGCCTGGAATTGTCTTAATTGTGGTGGATATAACTAAAGGTAATAGTCTGAGACAACCATTTGGAGTTAGTCTGGTATGACACAAGTTGTCCTTTCTTCTGACCTTAATAAAAAATTTATAAATGACCAGAGCTTCTGAACATTTTAGCAATGTCAAGATAATTTTTAAGTTGTCTGTGAACATTCAAAGTATGGAGGATCCTTTCTCATTTTTATTTCTGGAAAGAAGACTGGATAGCTAGGCTCAAAGTAAACTTAGATACTAGTTTAGGCAAAAAGGGTGGATTAGTTCCTAAAGAAACCTTGTCTTTGTGGAAAACGAGATACGATTGACACCGCATAAGAGCTTGCCACTCTCAGATACTCTTCTTGCAGAAGTAAGAGCAATCTTCAAAACTGTTTCCTATGTTAAGAACCTCAAATCAGCCTGATGAGTTGGGGTGGAACAAGAGTTATTTTTTCTAAAATAAAGTTAAGATTCCAAGAAGTAGCCACCTGTTTTACAGGAGGCTTGGTATGCAATGTCCCTTTCAAAAACAATTTGACATGGGAATGCATTGAAAGGAGAGGATCCATAGTCAGAGATGCTGAAATGGCTGACAAATATAGCTTGACAGAGGAGAAAGAAAGGCCAGCAAATAATAACTATACTAGCCTTAAAAGCATTCTGGTTCTTGTTCTGACAACAACTAGAATATCTTCTCCATTTACTAATATAATATTTCCTAGTAGCAAGTTTTCTTGCCTCGTTTAATACCTGCTGCACATTTTCAGAAAATAATTGTTTAAAAGGAATTAAGACTCTATCATCTAGGTAGTTAGTTGAAGGTGTTTGGACTTGGGATGTATGAAACATCCTCTATTCTGTGTGAGTATGTCATCTGTGAGGAAGCTTGTCATAATTACCCACAGCCATTTCCAAATGAAAGGAGAAACATTGTTGCCCCGGTCAGAAGGGATTCATGACACTGATCTTTAGTGAATACTTCTCAGCCTTCAAAATGATACTGGATGTCAGTGGAGAGGGTGGTAAAGCATACAGGAACCTTGCAGTCCAAAGAAAAAAGAAAGCATTTGTTTTCCAGGCCTTCTTGCATGGAGTCCTGGAGCAGAATTTTGCCTAATAACTTTGCATGGAGCCAAATTGATCTTTCTGAGGTGTTCCCCAGAGCTGGATCAAAGCTTCAAGCTAGTCTGCACAGAGGGCAAGGTCTAGTTTGCCCCTGTTTGTGTACCAGATTACTTTCTTCACATATAATAGTTGTCAGAGCCATAGCTGATTTAGAGAGTTAAAACATTTATTATTACCAACATCTCTTTTACACTTGTGCATTTTGGCCCATCTTTTGTGTTCCAAAGATTGCATTTTTCTCCCATAGCAAAATTTTTTAGATGTTCTACTGAAGCCCATGTCAGTACAAGATATCTCCCACACAGGTTTCTAAAAGACTGCAAAGGTAAGCAAGTCATCTAAATAGGGAAAACTCTGAATACTTTTCAGTCTGCAGCAGGCCATCACTGGAGCTAGACACTTTGTGAATACCTTTGGAGCAGTGGATAACCTAAAGAGTAATGGATCCAAACTTAAGAAACATTTGAAATCTGGTGCTACAAGAATGTGATAAGCATTAACCGCAAAAGAAGGCAGGTGCCCCAACGTTCACTGATAATCAAAAAGTAAAGCACCAAATCCAGGAAAAGTGACACGAACAGTTTAATACACTAACGCTGAAACTTCACAACACGTTTTCGTCAAGCATTTGTTATAAAAGACATCATAGGTAGGAACTGGAAATAATAATAATAATAATAATAATAGGTAATACCGAAGTTTACAGTTGTCTAGGTCACCAACCTAGGTTTGTATATAAGACTGGTAGGAATTTAAAATTCCAACTGAAAAATTATAAAATAGATAGGACCAATAAAGTACTTAAAGGAACTACAAAATGTGGAGCTTGCAATCAGTATGTTTATATATATGAGGGCAATAGTATAATTTTAGAAAACTTGAGTAAAAATAAAATTGATTTTCAGACAGGAAATTGTAACACAAAAAGTATGGTTTATTTAGCTGTGTGTACAGCCTGCCCAGCATTTTATGTTGGGAAGACAGATAGGCATTTAAAGAACAGAATCTATGAACATACATATAACATTAAAAAAAAAATACAAATAATGCCTTGTTTAGACATATACAGTCTAACAATTCTAACCATACTTTTCATTTTGCCATACTTGAAAAAGTGCACTTTAATCCTAGAGGGGGTGATGAAAAACTTGTATTAGAGGAGAAAGAAGTTATATGGCAAGTCAGATTAAATGCATCGAACTCTCCTGGAATAAATTATTACATATCTCTGAAACCTATTTTAAAGGTCAGGGCTTGACAACGTCATTATGTATTTAATGTATTCTCAACATGTTTGGTAAAGGTTATTAAGGTTATTCCATTTTATTTTATTTTATTTTATTACATTATTTTATTGCACCAATTCTATCTGTAGCCTTTTGAAAAATGATATTTGATTCATCGATATTGTATTTTGTATTTTATATTAAGTATATATACATATATATATTTTATACATTTTTACCCATACATATGTTTTTAAACATACACATTTTTATTGATTGTGTATTTACATCACATCCTCTTCAAGTAAGTCTATTTTCTGTGGTTGTATGTATATAAGTTTGTAATTAATGATTGTTTAGGTGAATCTGATGAAGGCCAGTTAAGCTGGCTGAAAGCGCTTATTCTCGTTTCTTTTGTTACACTAAACGTGTGCTTCTAAGGGAGTCTTTATTGTTTAGGACTTCTTGCTTTATTTGCCTGTCGTTTTTACATTTCAAAGAATGCAATAAGATTACACAAATATTTTAGAATGCTTAGTCACTTGAGACACAGATGCAATAAGATTACACAAAGATTTTTCTTCAGAGGAGGAAAAAGAACCCATGATGTTCCTTATATGCTCAAAAGAATCAAGCATAAACTTTAACCTGTGAGCTTGACAATTAAGAATTCTAAAAAATATATGCTGCAGAAGAATGCATTTTCCCCACATCATCAAATATTTTCATATCCTTGTCAGAGGGAGAGGAATTAGCTTTTACTAGATGTTTAACTGCAACTGCATTTACCAAGATGTGAAAAACTGAAAGGCTGCCAGCCCAACCAGATAGAATCTTGTAAATAATACTATGTGATCTGTAAATATTAATATAATCCACAGACAGGTTTTACAAATGTAAAAGAGAACTATATTGTTCTGATTAAACTGTATGTTGTACTGAACTTCAAAAATATAACCACAGTGCACTCTGCTGGAAGAAAGCTGATAAGTCAAGCACTGTATAACTGTTTGATCCCAAACTCAGAGACATGATGTTTAGACTAGCAAATTCTTTCTATTGTTTTGAGACCAGAGTTAATTGCTAGATTGTACATGTATAATGTATTTAGTGCTGTGGCTTCCTGGCCAGGTGCAAGATCAAAGAACTGTTAAAATTCTGAGTTTCTGTTAGCCTGCGTAATTAAACCAGAGAAGTGCCAAGAATGATGTAATCTAAAATGAGTCAGCAGTGATGTATTATCAATTTAAGACCTTCTCAGAGAGAGAGAGAGAGAGAATCACAGAATTTTGGATTTTATCTGAACCTGAACAGTACTCTGACTTTGCCCTGTATGTATGTAAGTTGTTTAGAACATTGTTTCTCTTAGAAATAGATAGAAAATAGTAAGCTTAGACAAGCTGTTTTCTATGTTTATGTCAGACTGTTCTACAGTATTATTTTAAGCATTTTCCTGTGTCTGAACATTTGACTAGCACTGTTGAATTGAGGAGATTTGTCTTGTGTTTTTATTATTTAATATTAATTTTTTTAAACCTTTCAACTGCAGCTGTTTTGTGTCGAGATAATTTAATCTCTAGAGTACATTTCATGTATATAGTGATATTGTTCAATCTACTCCAATAAGCCTTGCTGTTCATCATACCTACTAATTGTATAATAATAATATTTCACAGTAAAATTGGACACCCTTTGATAAGGGCCTTATTAGTAGCTGATATTAGTGACTAGTGGCAGTGACTACTACCTTATAGCCTGGCAAAAAAGGGGCATAGGTGGAAAACCTGTGCCAGCCTTCCCCAGGAGTGTCTGTGTGTTTGTATGTAACTCATATCTAAGGTGTGTATGTGTCAGCTACTTGGGCAGGGACACGAAGCACTGGTTGGACAGAGAGGGTGCTGGATGTTTTAGCTTGACCACTAGGCTGAAACCTGTACCCTATAGCTGTGTCAGTGGGAAGTCTTATTGGGGATCTGGAGAGAACGGGAGAAACAGCCCTCGACTGACTGTGATCTCTGTGTTCTCTTAAGGGAAAGTGTGCTTTACTGTGTGTGTACTTGTTATCCTTCCCAATGTGCATGCCTATCACTGGTGCTAGTGGTGAGGATTGAGGCTCCTTGATTACTGGGCCAGTACACGAGCGTCACATATTAATTGGTTGGCAGTGGTGGGATATCCACACCACATATTAATTGTGTGGCAGTGTTGGGATATCCACATCAAATTGGCTTGTAGTGGAGTGGATAGTGGATTTCTGTAGCTTGTGTACAGTGATCACTGTAGGTATTTTTGTACTCTAACTCAGCCACACAGTGAATATTCAGAGTTCAGATCACAATTTTTATATTTCTTTTGTTAGCTTAGTTAGTCAGGGAGAGCAGGCAAGCATGTCAGCAGAGGAGTATGGCAAGCTGATAAGGAGCCAGTTGGCTGAGATGTGCCAGGAAAAAGGACTGGTGCATGGAAACCTGACTAAGGTTATCATGATTGCTGCTTTGGTCACAGCTGCATCAGAAAACAGCAATCAGGTGGACAATAAGACTGGCAGTGGAGATGTACAACACTCAGAGAATGGACAGCTCAACCTTTCTTCATTGGACCTAGAAATCCATCTGGAGCTAAAGACATGTGAGTTGGAGGCCAGGCATTTAGAAAGAGAAGCAGCAGAGAGACTGAGATGTCTACAGACTGAGGAGAATGAGAAACTGCTATGCCTGGAAGCTGAGGAGAAGGAGAGGCAGAGACAGAACGAAAAAGAGATGATGACTCTTCACCAGAGTCGTGAAGGTAATGTGGAAGGGAGTAACCGGACCCCAGAAGCACAAAAGGTCAGTAAATTTCTTCTGCAGTTTACAGAAGGGGATAATTTTGATAGTTTTATTCATATGTTTGAGAGGGTATGTAAACAGTATGATGTTGACCAAAGGCTCTAGGTACAGTTTCTGACCCCCTTACTCCATGGTAAAACTGTAACTATGCTGTCTAAATTATCTGATTGTGAATTTTTTGATTATACTGCTGTTAAGAATTGTTTGTTAGAATTTTTTAAGCTAACACATGAAACTTGTAGGAAAAAGTTTTGTGAACATAGACGCAAGGCAGATGAAAGTGTGTGTAAATATGTTGCTGAATTGAGCACTTATTTTCATAGGTGGGTGAGTGGATATCAGGTCACCACTTCTGATGAGCTGGCAGACCTTTTGGTGAGGGAATAAGCTCTTAACACTTTGCCTGAAGACATGAGGATCTGGTTATCTGATAGACAGTGTGCTACTTCAGAGGAGTTGGGGAAGAAGGGAGACCTATTCCTAGCAAGCAGGGCTTCCATGCACAGGAAGGGGACCCCAGTATTGCTCATGGGTCTAAAGGAACCCATAGTGGGCAGCCCAGACTGCCCCAACAGAATCTACCAGTAGCAGGGGAAGCCACTAGTCCAGGTACATGTACAGAACCTAGGGTTAAATGTTTTGAATGCAACCAGTGGGGCCATGTGGCATATAGATGTCCACGGAGGCAAGGTGGGGAGCAAAACATGAGGGAGCCAGTAAGTGGGATGGACAAAATGCCAATAGTAGGTTGTCTTGAGACAACAGGGGTACCAAACTACCATCATGCAGATGTCCTGATAGGGAAGGATTTTGATGAGGCAGTTTCATGTATTAATGTAGTTACACACAGTCAGGCTAGGAGACAAACATGTGGGTCTGATAGCTTGGGGGAAACCCAGACAGACTGCACACTCCCAGTTAGGACTAGTGAGGTGGTTACTTCTGGGAAGGAGCTACCCTGTAGCATTGAGACTGAAGGTGAGCCACAGCTGTTTGTGAGTACTAATGGTCCCTTGGACAGAGTGACTGCAAAGGTAGAGGTGAGTAGTAGTACCCGGGCTGACAGTGAGGCACCGCTGTCAGAGAATACCAAACTTCATGTGGAAGGGGAGCTGGGAAGGGTTACAAAGAGAGAGAGTTGAGACAGGCTCAGCTCTCAGACCCTACATTGCAAGGCCTGATGTAGGTAGCTAGTGAGGCACCTGATTCTCAAGGGAAGGGGGAATCTGTATACTGGGACAACAGGTTACTGTATAGAGAGTGGACCCTTGAGGGAGGGCTAGAAGTTGAGAGAATACAGCATTTGGTAGTGCCTAGAGCCTACTGCCGGGCTCTACTAGCCACAGTCCATGATATTCCCTTTGCAGGTCATATGGGCATAAAACATACAATGAGATGTATTATGCAGAACTTCTACTGGCCTGGAATTTCCAGAGATGTAACAATGTACTGCAGGACCTGTGAGCAGTGCCAAATGGTAGGCAAGGCAGAAGACAAGGTGAGAGCTCCTTTGATGGCTTTGCCTGTGACTGAGAAGCCATTTCAGAGGGTAGCTATAGATATTGTGGGGCCTCTGAGTACCCCATGTTCCACAGGGAAAAAGTGTATCTGAGTGGTAATAGATTATGCTACAGGATATCCTGAGGCAGTGGCTTTGTCCATTGAGGCAGAAAAGGTGGCAAGGCTTTGTTAGAGATTTTCAGCAGGGTATGTTTCCCAAAAGAAATACTGACTGAGGTGCCAATTTCATGTCAAACCTGCTGGCTTGTCTGTGGAAGTACTATGGGTGAAGCACCTGAAGACCACCCCCTACCGTCCCCAGACTAATGGTCTTGTTGAGAGGTTAAACTCTACAATCAAGTCCATGCTATGGGCATTTGCAGACCACTTTAAGAGGGAGTGGGACAAATATTTGCCCCATCTGTTGTTTGCTTACAGAGAGGTTCCCCAGGAATACACAGGGTTTCATCCTTTGACTTGCTGTATGGGCATAGGGTGAGGGGACCTCTAGATTTAATTCATGATGAGTGGGAAGGTGAGTGTTAATCTCACAAGGAGTCTGTTGTGGCATATGTCCTAAACCTCTGGACAAGGTTCGGGGAACTCATGGGCTTAGCCCAGGAGAACCTGTCAGAAGCCCAACAGTAGAAAAACGTCTGGTATGACAGGAATGCTCGAGCTAGAGAGTATGTTGTAGGGCAGCATGTAATGGTTCTCATTCCTGTCAGACACAACAAACTGCAGGCAGCTTGGGAGGGACCCTACAAGGTGGTAAGAAAGGTAAGTGATGTTAACTACATGGTAGAAATGCTAGGCAGGAGCACAAATTGTACCATGTTAACATGATGAAACCTTACCATGATAGGGAGGCTGTTCTGCTGAGTATTTTGCAGTGCATTGCAGGAGGAGTCTGAGGGAGATCTGGTGACTGATCTCCTCAGTGAGGCTCAGACTGACACCTCAGTGAAAGGGGTAGCAATGTCCCAGCAGCTATCTCCTACCCAGGTTCAAGAAATCCAAGCAGTGTTCCAAGAGTTTGGGGACATGTTCATTGGGAAACCAAGGTGCACCCACCTGGTTCAGCACCAGGTGGATACAGGACCCCAAAGGCCTATTAGGCAAGCCCCTTATAGGGTGCCTGAGAGAGTCAAACAGACTCTGAGGGAGGAGATACAGGAGATGTTGGTACTAGGGGTAATTCAAGAGTCCAACAGTCGCTGGGCCTCCCCAGTGGTGCTGGTGCCAAAGAAGGATGGCAGCACCAGGTTCTGTGTGGACTACAGGAAATTAAATAGTCACACAGAGTCAGATGCTTACCCCATGCTTAGGACAGATGAGGCCCTAGAGCAGCTGGGTGGGGCTAAGTATCTTACCACCATTGATCTTACCAAGGGTTACTAGCAGGTGTCCTTGACTTCCAGTGCTAGAGAGAGGTCAGCCTTTGTGACTCCTTTTGGCTTGTGTGAGTTCACAAAGATGCCCTTTGGGATGAAAAATGCCCCAGCAACTTTCCAGAGGCTGGTGGACCATATCCTATCAGGAGCAGGAGGGTTTGCCCTTGCTTACCTAGATGATATTGCCATCTACAGCCATTCCTGACAAGAGCACCTTCAACATGTCAGGGAGGTGTTGAGCAGACTACAGAGGGCAGGGTTGACCATTAAGCACAGCAAATGTCAGGTGGATATGGCAGAGGTCTCCTACCTGGGACATAGAGTGATGAGAAGTAAGATCAGGCCAGAACCTGCCAAAGTGGAAGCCATTTAGGCATGGCCTGGACCTGTTACCATAAAACAGGTGAGGGCATTCTTAGGGACAGCAGAGTACTTCAGAAAATTTGTCCCCAATTATAGTACCGTAGCTGCTCCTCTCACAGACCTAACAAGGAAAAACAGGGCAGATAAGTTAGTGTGGACCACAGCATGTGAGCAGACATTCCAGAAGCTTAAAGAAGCTTTGGGAGGACCCCCTGTGTTAGCCAGTCCAGATTACAGCAAATAATTGGTTATGCAGGTGGATGCTTCAAACCTTGGGCTGGGGGCTGTACTTAGCCAGATTTCTTTACCGTGAGAAGAGCACCCAGTGGTTTATCTCAGTTGTAGGTTGCAACCCAGGGAGGAATGCTATGCAACTGTAGGAAAGGAATGTCTAACCATAATGTGGGCACTGCAGAAACTTCAGCCTTATCTGTATGGAAGGAAATTCACTGTAGTTCTAGATCACAATCCCCTAACATGGTTACACCGATCCAGCCAGCAAAATGCTAAGTTGCTAAGATGGAGCCTAGGTTTGCAAGCATATGATATGTCAGTGCAGCACTGCAGTGGAATTAGCAATGCTGATGCAGATGGGCTCTCAAGACAGGGAATGGGGTAAGGTAGATTCAGATAGACCTAACCCTCTCAAGCAATGTTTGTCAAGGGTCACTTGAAAAACTAGCTTGAGGTCTCAGGGAGGGGGAAATGTAAAAAACTGAAAGGCTGCCAGCTCAGCCAGATAGAATATTGTAAATAATTCTATGTGATTTGTAAATATTAACATAATCCACAGGCTGGTTTTACAAATGTAAAAGAGAATTATATGTTATGATTAAACTATACGTTGTACTGAGCTTCAAAAATGTAACCACAGTGCACTCTGCTGGAAGAAAGCTGATAAGTCAGGCATTGTATGACTGTTTGATCTCAAACTTGGAGACATGATGTCTGGGCTAGCAAATTCTTTCTATTGTTTTGAGACCAGAGTTCATTGCTAGATTTTACATGTATAATGTCTTTTATTGCTGTTTCTTCCTAGCCAGGTGCAAGATCAAAGAATGTTAAAATTCTGAGTTGCTATTAGCCTGGGAAATTAAACCAGAGAAGTGTCAAGATGATGTAATCTAAAATTAATAATCAGTGATGTATTATCAATTTAAGACTTTCTCAGAGAGAGAAAGAATTAGAGCATTTTGGATTTTGTCTGAACCTGAAAACATCTACTCACCAGTACTCTGACTTTGCTCTGTATCTGTGTATGTTGTTTAGAACATTGTTTCTCTTAGAAATAGATAGAAAATAGTAAGATTAGACTAGCTGTTTTCTATGTTTATGTTAGACTATTGTACAGAATTATTTTAAGCATTTTCCTGTGTCTGAACTCAAGACTAGCACTGTGTTGAATTGAGGAGATTTGTCTAGTATTTTTATTATTTATTATTAAGCCGAAAAACACAAACAAATTATTAAATATTTTAAACCTTTCAACTGTGGCTGTTTTGTGTAGAGATAATTTAAGGTCTAGAGTACATTGCATGTATATAGTGATACTGTCAAATTCACTCCAATAAGCCTTGTTGTTCGTTATACTTACTAATTGGATAACGATAATATTGCACAGTAAAATTAGACACCCTTTGGTAAGGGCCTTATTAGTAGCTGATATTAGTGGTTGGTGGCAGTGATTATTACCTTATAGCCTGGCAGAGAAGGGGGCATAGCTGGAGAACCTGCACCAGCTTTCCCCAGGAGAGTCTGTGCGTTTGTGTATAACTCATATCTCAAAGTGTGTGTGTGTGTGTGTGTGTGTGTGTGTGTGTGTGTGTGTGTGTGTGTGTGTGTGTGTGTGTGTGTCAGCTACTTGGGCAGGTACAGGAAGCACTGGTTGGACAGAGAGGGTGCTGGAGGTTTTAGCTTGACCACTAGGCTGAGACCTGTACCCTATAGCTGTGCCAGTGGGGAGTCTTATTGGGGCTCTGGAGAGAAAGGGAGAAACCAGCCCCAGACTGACTGTGATCCATGTGTGCTCTTAAGGGAAATTGTACTTTATGTGTGTGTACTTGTTATCCTTCTCAATGTGCATGCTCCTCACTGGTGCTAGTGGTGAGGATTGAGGTTCCTTGATTACTGGGCCAGTGCACAGGGATCACACAAGAAAATCACTGTTGTGTCTGATTTGTGGTTAGAAAATAAAAATGTATAAAATGGGGATCTTTACACAATCTATTTGCTTTCTCGGGGGCAGCAGGCTGGCTATCAGGCAAATTACAAACTGTAATAAATGAATCCTCCAATGCTGGAAAAGCAGGAGGAACTGGTGTAGGTTCAGGAAATTCCATTTTCAATAAATCATACTATTTCTTTAATGATAGTGGAAGATCAATGTGTTCCAGCAGAAACAATTGATCACTTTGGATATGGTTTCAGAAAAGGAAAATCCTTCCAAGGGACTATTGGAAGAAACACTCCTTAGAATCAGAAACCTGAGGAGAGGAAAAAGTACAGTTGTATAAGTTGCAGTACGTATTTGAATTTCTCACTGCTACAGTAGTGTTTTGGCTATATGGGTTGTATCATGCCCACAACACAACAACCAGCTTAACAAAACTCTGGCTCCCATTCACATTTTACTTTGACTGTTGCTTGCATAGTCCAGTGGAGATAAATCAACAGTCAAGTGAATAAATCTTCAGGACTTTCTTCTCACACAGAGAGAAGATCATAGTCATCCTGAGCCTCTATATGATATAAACAGTAACAAATAACATTATATCCCAACAACTAACTATATAAAGAAGTAGGGTGTGATGGATGGTTCAACTACTGCAGCAGTAAGGAATTCAAACATCTACTGCTATGGTAGGTGCAACTTACACAATTGCGCTATGTTCATTATTTTCACTGCTGCAGTAGCCTTTTGGTTATATGGGCTGATTACCAATGCCTATTCGACCTGGGAGGAGGAAGGATAAGGATCTAGTAGACCTGGGGAATGTTCTGGAAAATGTATCCATGTGTAATGCTTTGTAAAGATATGTACAGAGGACCAATGCTAGGGGAGTCTACCCCTTTCCAATATGTCATCATAAGTGCCAAGATTCTCATAGAATGTGCCTTGATACTGCCTGGAATAGATTTTCAGTGGTGAGTACAAGAAAAGGCAATAGCCAAGGACAATCACCTTGACATATTCTTACTTAACATTAGTTGTCACTTCTTCATCCCATTATAAGAAACAGATGGCTAATCTTTTCTAAAACACTTGGTTCTGCCAAGATAGTACCTGAGGTACGTATGCACATCCAGAGTATGTGGAATCCTTTCTCCCTGGTTTGGACAGTCTGGATAGAATATTGAGACACTTATAACTTGATTCAAAGTAAACTTAAACACATTTGGGCATATATGAGGAATTTGTTTCCAATGAGATCCTATCACTATGGAAGACCAGACAGATTTCACCCACCATGAGAATGTACAATCCAGATACTCTTGCAAATTTCAGAACAATGAGATGAGCCATCTTCCATGTAATGAACTTTAAATCAGCATGATGTGAAGACACAGTCAAGGTTTCCAGTACAAAGTTAAGATTCCAGCAAGGAAACACCTGTTTTCTAGGAGGCCTAATATTAAAAAAAAATAACTTAAACTGCTTTACTAAAAAGAAAGAAGAAAGGGGAGTATCCATGAGCAGACATGCTGAAATGACCACAACATGTACCTTGACAAAAGAGTAAGACAGGCCAGAGGAAAGTAACTTGCACAAATTATTCCAAAACCAGTGGTACACAATCTCTGATAGGGTCCTAGTTATTGGGTAGGCACCAGCAAGAACATCTTTTCCACTTGCCAATATAAAATTGCCTTGTAGCAGGTTTTCTTGAATCCTTTAGTACCTGCTACATGTCGTCATGAAAGAGGTGCCTAAAATAAATCTAAGTTGAATCATTCAGGCTTGAAGTAGTTTGAAATTTGGGTGTATCAAACTCCTCCTGTCTTGAGTGAGTGCATCCAGTCTATGATGAAGCTTGTAGTACTTGCCCCTGGCCAGTTGCATAAGAAGGAAGATGTGATCCCTCCCACCTCTGGGTCAGTTATAAAGGAGCCTTAATCCTCACCACTGGCACTTGTGGGGAATGTTCACTGGGAGGATAACAGGTCCACACCCATTATTTCCAGTTGCAGCTCTCTGCATCAAGTACAATCAAGCACAATTTCCCTTAAGAGCACATGTGGAACACAGTCAGTCCAGAGCTGGTTTCTCCCTTTTTCTCTAGATCTCCAGTAAGACTCCCTTCTGGCACAGCTATAGAGTTGAAATCTCAGCTGAGTGCCCAAGCCAAGACCTCCAGCACCCTCTTTGTCCAACCATTGCTTCATGTTCCTCCCAAGTAGCTGAAACACACACACTCTTTGAAATTCAATTTATACACACACACACACACACACACACACACACACACACACACACACACACACACACACATACACACACACACACACACACACACACACACACACACACACACACACACACACGGGAAAGGCTGGCAGAGGTTTACTAGCTATGCCCCCTTCTGCCCAGATTATAAGGTAGTTAACACCGCCACCAGACACTCCTTAAGGCCCTTACAAGGGTATTCAATATACTGAGTGAGATTAATATTAATACAAATGGTAGTTTGACAAAGAGCAAGGCTGTTAAGACACAGTGTCACCAGATAAATATGCAAATACTCTAAAACCTTAAATATCTCTACAAAGATCAGCTACCATTAAAGGTTTAAATATATTTCATGATAAATAATATCTATTCACAGTGACATCAGAGCTCATAATCACAGTAAATATTTAAAATAACATTGAAGAACAGATGCAGACAAATAAAGGAAAACAATACCTAAACTAAGTTTTACTGTATTCCTGACTGAATCTAAGAGAATTACTATCCCATACTTACTTAATAGAGCAAGGCAGATGATGTGCTGAATGGTCCTTCTTGTTTTCAGGCCCAAGACAGAATACAGAATGCTCAGTCTCACTAAGAGACTTCTCAAAATAATATCTAAAATAACCTCTGGGATAGCTTGCAGAATGACATCACTTCTGGTCATCTGACTTCTAGTCACCATGCAACCCCCCCCCCCCCCCCATTGCTGGAAGCTGGCAGGATTTAGAACCTACCTGTAAAAATACACCCACAAGGGCGTTTGCTCAGATCTGTGACAGGTGCTGGAAGTCATAAAACAATTTCATACCTCCACGCTTCCAGAGTAGTAATTAGTTCACCTCAAAGACAATACAGAAAGCTTCCTAGTACAGACTTTGCATCTCTGGCTGCATTGAAACCTGTGGGATAGCATCTTTATGGCCTAGCCCATAAAGTGATTTAATTTCAGATATATTTTAAAGTTTGCTGGACTGATGTTAACCTCCTGTTTTCGAGCTTCCTCTGTTAAAACATACACATTTAAACAGTTACAATAGTGCATGTACATTTCTGTTCTCCCAAGTAGGGCACACTGTGGATGCATTTCAAACATAAGCACTTTACAAATACCTTTTCCACACAAACATCTGTACAAATCAGTTTGATATACAAATGCATACAGTTCTAATAATTTGTAATACAAGGATCTTGTATATATCAGTTTGATATTCACAAATGACATAATTATTTACAAAATTCCAGCTAGCTGTGCTAGCAGTACCTCCTATCATCACAGAAGGGTCAATGTTGCCTGGGTCAAAAAGGAGTCACCACAATAAGTTTGGAGTCCTTCTAAATCTTCAGAATTACCCTGGGTATCAATGGAAAACATGAAATGTATAAAGAATCATTTCTGACTACAGGAAATAAAATGCTTCTGCTTTCTAGGTTTGCCTGCCAGGAGACTTGTAGTAGAACTTATTCAGTTGTCTTTTTTTTTTTTTTTTTGTAAAGTTCAGTTGCCTGTTTTGAAGGGAGGCAAACAAATATATCTGAGGTGTTCCCCACAATTAGATCAGCTCCTAAAGGACCCCCTCTTTCAATTTCAATTCAAGAGGGACTGCCCTGCTTCTGCTTAGCTTGTCTGCCACTATATTTTGCTCTGACAGAATGTAAGATGCTTGGAGGGTTAAGTAATGCTGTAGAGCTACCAGCCAAGCACCATTGCTTGTTTATGTACCAGATCACTGTGGTGGTGTCTGTAATCATCTGAAGAGGTCCTGGGAACTATAAATGAAGAATAGATTTTAAGCCATGGATCACAGCCAACATTTCTTTGATATTTATGTGCTTTGGTCTGTCTGAGAAGTTCCACAGGCCTTGAACCTTTACCCCCATAGAAACTGCTCCCAAAGCAAATTCTGAGGTGTCTAATTAAAGCCTGACTGAGGATTTGAGGGGAAAAGAGGAAACCAAGATTCAGAGCCATTTGTTGTTTCCAACAGCACAGATCAATTTTTTACAAATCCTGAGACTGGAATCTGAAATTCCAGAGGATGAAAGTGTTCAGTCTGTGTTTTTTTTTTAACAGACCACTGAATTGTTCTCATATTTAACCTGGTGAGTGGAATCATAGAGGCCATGAACCTAAGATTCCTTAAATATTCTCTTGCAAATGTCTGAGACTAATTGGAGAAGCGTAGGAAAGTTTACAGATAAAAATCCACTTTCTCCTGTGTAAGACAATCCTTTTGCTGAAAATTATCTGTAGGACAAGAAACACAATCCTGTGTGATAGAGTCAAGGAGAATTTCTGAAATTTATCTGGAATCCCAGATTGGTAAGAAGAGATAAAAGCCATGTTAAGGACTCATGATGTCTAGGAAAAGACTCTGCCAAAATAAGCAAGTAATCTAAATAAGGAAATATGTGAATGCCATCTGAGCTGCAATGAGGTATGACTGGAGCTAGATACTTTGGAAACTCACTTCGAGCTGCTGGTAATTCAAAAGGTAATGCAGAGAACAGATAATGTGACCCAGAGACAGAGAATCTGAGAAATTTCTTGAATCCAGAGGCTATGGAAATGTGAGAAGGATCTTTTAGATCTGTTAATGTGCCACTCAAGGGAGAGATGAGGGGTAAAACAGTGTTTGAAGGGTCAGCATTTTGAAGTTTGATACTTTCACATACAGATTGAAAAAGTAGAGCTCCAGAGCTGGACTCCAAAAAGTTATTTCTTTTTTATCAGAAATATTTGGGATATAAGCTTTTGCACCTTTGACTCCTAGGATAAGTGAAGAAGAACCTGGGAAAAAAACTCTGGTTTGGCAGATGGAGAAGTCATCTGAAATGAGGCATTTATATCCAATGCTAACTGTACCCTTCCTGTAGTACTTTTAGTACCTGATAGTCTGAAACAATCTGCTGCCAAAGGAGAATGCAAAAAATCCAGTTTCTAGGACAGATGTCTGAGAGATAAGGGAAAGGAAGAGGGTTGTGGGAAGAATGCTGGCATAGTCATTATGAGGTATTAGATGGTTCCTTTTTGGAAAAGGCATTGTTTTTTGTTGGTCCCCTCCTGCCATTTCTTTTTGCTCCCTGTTTGATTTGCATTGGCAGGGATTGCTTGTTAAAGGAAAACAGAAATTGGGAGATTTGTAAACAGGAGTTTGAAAAATCTCAGACACTCCCCAGCCATACCAGGTTATTTATCCTATCATACATTCAGACCCCAAACTGTGGGCAGCAAGGCAAAAGGAGGTGGGCTTGCAGTATATATTAAAGACATACACACCTCCAGGCTGGTCAAACAGTATGATGCACGGAATACACTCCAGGTGCAGTTAACTATTGACAAGACTCCTATTCAAATCATAGCTAGCTACAGGCCCCCAACTTTGACTCAAGATGCCCACTCCACCTATCTGGACCTCTTTGAATATATCATGATTCAACCATTTGCCCTGATCCTGGGTGACTTTAACTACCCAATAATAGATTAGAAGAACTACTCATGCCAAAACACAAATGCCCAGAGATTTCTAGATTTTGTCAATGCAAATGCCTTGGACCAGCTGGTTGACACCCCCACAAGAGGTGATAATATCTTAGACTTGGTATTAACCAACATGAGTAACCACTGCAGCATCCCTACAGTGTCTTCCTCCCTGGTAAGAACCAACCACAAAGCAGCCACTTTCAAAGTCACCATCTCCCTCAACCCCCCCCCCCCCCAGCTATGGTCATACAAAAAAACTTCTCCAAAGCTGGTTAAAACCTGCTGAGGGAAGGTATAAACAGCTTCACAGCCCCCTTCCCCTCCATAGGAACTGGCATATATGTCAAAACCTACACCAAAGTACTATATGAGCATTTATATAGCTGTATGGAATCAGGAATACCAGACAGGACAAAATCATCCTCAGCAAGGAAGAGTAAATCTGTCTGGTGGACATCTGCAATAAATAAACTCATTAATTGAAGGAAAAGGTTGCTGTCCAGGACCAAGAAGAAGCAGGTGCCTAACTGGAAGTAATCTCTCCATAGCCTGAACAAGCAAATAAGAGCACTAGTGAAATCCTCAAAAGCAAGCTTCGAGTCCAAACTGCTCACATCTACAAAAAGACAATCATAAGACCTTCTTCAGATATGTCCACAATCTGTAAGGAAGCATTCAGATCTGCTCATAACAGGTGGTCAAGGACACCACATACACAAATGCTGTAGATATAGTCAACCTGCTGGCAGACAGGTTCAGTAAAAACTTCACCCCTCTGTCCCCCCATCAGTAAATCAGGACATCCCCAGCACCTGCACCACCCTATCTCTAGGGAGCAAGTCATCACTGCCCTCTCAAAAGCAAAAAATACAGCCTCCTTGGGACCCAATAACATCCCAGGCTGCATCCTACATTAACTCAGGTAGGAACTTGCAGCACCATTAGGCACACTATTCAACCAAAGCCTGAGTACTGGCTTCATCCTAGCTGAGTAGAGGACAGCCACTGTAATCCCTTTGCACAAAGGTTAAGCATCCACCTATCCAGAAAATTATAGACTCATCAGCCTAACTGGCCTGATCTGCAAGGCCATGGAATGAATTCTCATGGACCTCATTAAAAAGGACACTGGCAACCTCCAAACACTTGATCCCACACAGTTTGGTTTCATCAAGGGGAGGTCATGTCTGTTAAATTTGGTTGACTTCTTTGAGACAGTCAGACGGTGCACACCACCTACCTTGACCTAGCCAAAGCCTTTGATACAATTCCCCACTTGGGTATAATAGATAAACTGTCTCAACTACTCATCAATCCATATGTTACCAGATGGGTAGCAAACTGGCTCACTGATAGAACCCACCTAATCAAAATAGGGGAAGCCACCTCAAGCAGTAGACCTGTAACGAGTGGTGTACCCCAGCGATCAGTCTTGGGGCCTCTGTTGTTTGGGATATACTTTTCGGAGGTGCAGGCCAAAACCAGTGGGCTATGGCTGAACAAGTTTGCAGATGACTGCAAGATGGGCACTGTCATCAATTTCCCTAGTGATGTGGACATCCTCCAAGAAGGTCTCACCCAAACAAATGACTGTTGCCAGAAACATGGCTTCAAACTGAATGCCAAAAAAATGCATCATTGGGGAGAGTGATGTCCCCACAAATTATCATATTAATAATAAGGTCCTAAGCATGCAATCAGTCGTGAGGGACTTGGGCACCCAGGTTGTTAGCAAACTGACTTTTGACCACCATATTGCCTCTGTTGTACGGAAAGCTTTCTACATGTTCCAACTCATTATTAAGGGTATCTCATTCAGGGACAAGGAGGTCATGACATCCCTGTATTCTTCCCTTATATGACCCATTATTGAGTACAATGCCCCTTTCAACATGAACCTCACAAAGCACATACAGCAGCTGGAGAGACAACAGAGGTTCCTCACCAGGAAAATCCAGGGCCTCAAACATCTACCCTAAACAGATGGGCTAAAAGCCCTGTTCCTCTACTCAGTCTCATACAGACTCCTCAGAGGTGACCTCTGTCTGGCATACAAAGCAATCTCAGACCCCGCCTTGATGAGACTGCTGCATATCTGTAAGCCTAGCTCCACCCAAGTAAGCCACATGCGTGACCTCAAACTGTTCTGTGACATCAATAGGACTTGTTGGTGGGACAGATTTGTGTCCCAGAGACTCCCCCTTCTGTGGAACAGACTCCCTCACCATGTCAAGCAGACTACCTCATTAACCCTTTTTAAGTGCAACCTGGATTACTGGATGGGGAACAGAAAATACACCCCTGGGATTCCACCTGTGTCCTTGCTGGACAGGGGCATCAGGTGCTCACTTGTTGGAACATGGGCTAAATTCTTGGCTAAGCTTGTAAGGGCCTCAGGGCCAGCAGCCTAGTAACTTCCTATGATCCTATGAATTAATTTCCCTCTTTCATTAAATTGTTTGAGGACCTGAGTAGCAGAATGGCTAAACAAAATGCCTTTATCTAGTGCAGAATTCAAAATTGCAGACTTTATTTCATCAGCAAACTTTTGATTATAAGCACAGCCATATATATTCAAAACTGTAACAGTGGTAGTGGCCCTAGACACAATATCTTCCATTCATACACACTCTTCAAAGGATGTATGGATACTTGAGAAATGTTAGAAAACAAAAGATTATGTACTTATCATTACACTAGATTGTTTCATTCATGTCCATCTGATATGAACCATGGGTCTGTGAGATGCTTGTTGGATTCAGCTCAGCAGCGTTAATGACCCAGCCTCAAGCCCCTTTAAGACTTTCCCTTCCCATAAAGCACTAGTGCCCAAGTTACCTCAGATCTTGTTTGACACCCCACTGACATAAATACAGATATAAACATGCCTGAATGTTGACAGACTATCAAGAGAATGTCAAAATCCTTTAGGTTCTACAAGTCAGAGGAAGGGGGATGGAGGGTGGGTTGCCATATCGGACAGACATAAATGAATAGATCTAGCATTATGAGAAGTACAAAACTTTCATATCCTATTTATTCAGTCTGATCTGACATGTGGGTCAGAATCCCAAACTACCTGAAGTCCTGGACAGCATAATGGTAGTAAACCTTTCAGGAGAGAGGCACCAAAGGATGCCCTAGCCCTGGAAATGTAATCCAACTTACACTGTTTAATGAAAGTATGCATGGAAGATCATGTGATAGCCTTACAAATTCCACCTATCAAAGAACACCTGAAAAAGGTGGTAGAAGTTGATACTGCCCTGTTGGAATGAGCTTTAGGCTTGCTTGGCAAGGGTCTGAAAGCCGCCTAGAATGGGAAAATTTAGAGACTTTTTCACCCATCTCACTGGATATAAAGGAAATAAATAGCTGTGAATCTTTCCTAAAGACTTTGGTTCTCTGAAAGTAAAAGCATAATTGTTTATGCACCTCCAAGGTATGCAAAATATACTCTACTTTGCTGGAATACTTGGGAAAGAAGGCTGGAAGATGAATGTGCTGTGACATGGCTGACTCAGGGGCTACCATAGGAAAGAAAGAGTGGTTCATCAGGAGGGATGTAAGATGCTGATGATAAAAGTGCAGGAAGGTCTGAAACCTTCCAGTGGAGGCAATAGTTAACATAGAGAGTTTACTAAGAAAGGAACTTCAAAGAAATGGAGAAAGCTGGTTTGAATGGTGGCTTGTTTAAATCCCCTAGAACCAGGTTTAAATCCCATGGGGTAATCAACTCTTTGAAGGTAGGTTTTATCAAAAAACCTTCTCTGAGAAATATTTTACAAAGCTTATGTGAAGTGAAAGAGCATCCCTTAAGGCTCGCATGAAAATCAAAGATTGTTGCTAGTTATACTTTAACTGTGGAGAAACTAGATGCAAAATCGAATAAATATGCTAGGAAGGGGAGAAGGCCTGGAATCAGAACTGAGAAAGGATCAATATTCTGTGAGGAAGCGCACAGAGTTATTTTTTTCTATTTACTATGTTAAGTTTTGTGAGTAGACACCTTCTGGGAGGCGGTCAAGATTCTGACCACCTCCAAAGAGAGAGATACTTCTCATTGGCCATTACTGGAACTGGAGAAGCTAAGCAGCCAGGTTTAGGCTTCCTAGAGGGGTATGAAAGGAGACACTGTACTGGATCCAGAATCTGGGGGGGGGGGTTCCCTGAGATGAGGCCTGAAAAGGGGAAACTAAATTTGTGTGGACCAGAAGGGGTTATGAAGATGACAGTGGACTTGCACTGGATTGCTTTCTGCATGAACCTGGGGGTCAGGGGTAAAAGTGGGAAGGCATAAAGAAATCCAGGAGGCCACTACTAGGATAGAGCAGGAGGGATCATGGCAATGAAACTGCTGCATTTGGTGTTGTATGGGGAGGCAAAAAAGAGCATAGCAGAAAATGGCCCAGCAAATGCCCTGATTGAATATCTGGCTGGCTATCACTGGATTGAATGATTACTTGGGAAGCATAAAAAGAGACCTGCAGAGCCTGTCCACCAGGCAAATGAGAACTCCCAAAAAGTGTACTGCTACAAGAAAGTGGTGTAATGCCACCACCCATTGCAAATCCTCATTGCTTACGGACAGCTACAGTCATGTTGCTCATTTGCATTGAAATCATACACAGAAGGAGGTAATCCTAAAGTTCCAGCAACACCTGGAGGACAGCCCTCAACTCTAGGACACTGATGTAAATGCTGACCTTAGCATCCATCAGTAGACCTCAGACTGTCCTCCTATTGTATCACTCCCCCTATCCTACGAAGGAGGTGCCCATGGTGATGAATATAAGGATGGTGGAAGGAATGAGGGAAGAGTCTGCAGAAATGAATCATCAGGGAATCCAGTTATCACTGTGAATGTTTCTTGCAGGAACTGGTTATGATAATCAGTTTGGAGAGAGAATGCAGATGCTGAGGCAACTGCACGTGAGGGAACCATTGTAGAATGCTCATGTGGTAACATGTAAACTGCAGCATTAGAATTGTTGATACCATTAGCCCCAACACCCTACGAACTACAGCCACAGTTGGAAAAGAAACTTGAAGTAGAGTTTGCACTGCCTGCCATAAAGTGTGAATCATGTCCAGTAGGATGGAAATTATGAATAGTGTAGAGCTCAGATGACAGTCTATGAAAATAATCCTATGAACTGGTTGAAAGTTTGACTTCTTAAGATTTATAGAAATTCCCAAGGACTGGCACAGCCTGAAAAGGTAATTCCTGGCTTCTAGTAGAGACTCCATGATGGGAACACCTAAGAGCCAGTCATCCATGTATGGGAAGACCTCATATCCCTGGAAATATAGATGAGCTGCTATGACAGCTATGCCATTTGGTAATGACCTGGGGGATTGTGTTGAAACCAAAGGGCAAGGCTCAAAATTGGTAATGGCTGGCTCCCAGCCAGAAGTGAAAGAAACTCCTTGACTCTTTCTCAGTCTTAATATGAAGGTAAGCATTGTGAAGGCCCAGTGAGCACATCCAGTCATTTACCCTGAGACAGGGCAGTATTAATTGTACCATGACCATTCTGAACTGGGTATTCCAAACATATTTGTTTAGATGGCTGAGGTTAATTATGGACCTAAGGTCTTGATTTTTTTTAGCCAAAATGAATCTTCAATAAAACCGTGAGCCTTTCTGGTCTGGTGGGACCTCCTGGATAGCTCTTTTGGAAAGCAATGACGTGAACTTTCTTTTCGCTGTCTTGACCTGATTGGGTGAGACACCTGGCAGCAATTGTCTGAGATTTGGGAGTGTCATGAAAAATGATAATTCAATGACCTCTGGATATAATTCCTTTTACTTATTTGTCCTGCATGATGGCCTCCCATGCATATTGGTAAAGGGACAGATGACCCTTCACTAGTGCATCTAGAAGGGAGCAGTTAGGCAGCCTTTTAGGGACACTGTGGCTGGCTGTTAAAGAAGGGCCTGCAGTATTCCTAATTTTGGGTATTTCCTCTGGGCCTGTGTCTGCTAAAAGGTGCCACCTCTGCTACTACCATCTGTCAAAAGAATCCTCATACTACTAACACTTAGACTTTCTGAAACAGAATGAGTATTATCCCTTCTAGTTCCTACTATACAATGTTTGAGGGACCTCAAACTTAACTCCAACAGCAGAGAAAGTCTTACTATCCTGCTTACACTTTTGTATCTTTTCTTTCACAGATGGACTAAACAAAGATAATTCATCAAAGGGTCATTGGTGAAAAATGTCTTGAAATGGTCTGTGAAGTGGTAGAGGCAAAGCCATGTCTAATGCCTCATAGCTACACCAGCTCCAGTTGCCCTTGCTGCTCCATCCACCACATTATGCATGAGGTGCATGAAGAGGTTTGTAATGTTGGAGACATGGTTGCAAAGGTTGCTTCCTAGATTCTGATGTTGGGGTGGGTGGCTTTCAGAGTAGTTAGTGCCTGCTGAGCTAAATCTCTCAGGAAGCAATTCATACAAATGGCATAGCTTCAGGACCTCAAGGCAAACATTCCTGAAGTATATGCCTTTTTCCCCCAGGGTATCCATTGCCCAGGACTCCTTGTTGGGAGAGTGGATAGAAGCTGAATCATTGGCCAGCTTTCATACTTGCTGCCAACTCAGTGATGGAATTCAGCAGGGAAGACTTTGATCAATGTTGCCTGTCCTGAGGAAGCCAAACAATCTCATCCATTCTTCATGGTATTGCCTTACATGTGTCAATCCTGCTATGAACTCCTCATCACCAGGTCAATTAACTTGTCTGCTTGAGGGACCACCCAGAAAGTAGACAGGGTGTCAAATCGTAAGCCTCAAAAAGTACCAACTTGTCTTGGCCATCATGGGCCATGATCCCTTTCTGCATAAGTTCAAAGATATCACCAAATGAAGCATCTTCAGGAGGGCACTGGGGAGATCCTTCTTTATTATCAGAGTTAGTATCTAATGTGAAGGACTCTGGCGGGAGACTGTGTGCTTCCTTTTGCATCCCCTTTTTCTCCGATTCTCAGGGGGAGTATGACCTGACTCTTTTTAATTTTTCCAAGTCTTTTGAGTTTTTAATACCATGATGAGAATGGACCCCATTCCCAAGTTAAAGTATGATTCAAGTTCATGAAATTAGTATTGTTTCAACCTTTGGTGTTAGCCAAAAGTGCTCTTCACAGCACCTGCAATGTGTCCAGTAATGACTTTGTCTGCAATTCCTATAGAGTTACATGTATCTGTAACATATCTTAGTATGACTGTAAATTCTTTTTTATAAGACCCATTGCTTCTATTACTACAGGAACTGTTTGGGTATCCTTCCACATTGACCTTGTTTCTGCCTTCAAATTCTGGAATTTTATGACTTTGTGTCTCTCTGTAGTCACTGGGTGTGGTGATTTCAATGAGCAATACTACTTTTGTTTTCTTTTCATGTACCACTATATCTGGTTTTCTCGCATCTATTTTTTTTCAACAGTTGGTAATGGATGATCCCATGGGAGATAAACTTCAACATTTTTTATGATGCTTTCTGGCTCATGTTTCCAGTGTATTTGAGCTACTTGAATATTATGTTTGCACAATCCCCAATGCAACAGTCTTGCCACATTATTATGCCTTTCAGTATACAGTCCTTGTGCCATTACTATATGAAAACTAGCAACAAGATGTGTGACTGTTTCCAGTTTTGTTTTACAAAACATACATTTGTCTGTTTCTCTCACATATTCAATGGACTTTGTAAACCAACGTGTACGTAGTCCACTATCTTGGACCACTAATATTAACCTTCCGTCTTTTGGTTAAAAGTCACCTCTCCTTAACCATTCCTGCATTCGATCCTAATCAATATGAGGTTGTTCCAAGAGTTTTCTACACTTGCAAATATATTTATGCATTTTCCACATTTCTTGCCTTCTCATCTGATACTTCACCTTATATACTTTCTTTTGTTTTTTTGACACATTCACTTGCTGCCTGATTTTTATCTACTTCTGGTTTGATTTCCATTCCCACTTGATGCCAATATACTTCTGCTAAACTGAGCAGGAAAGTCATTTTAGACAGATTCTCCTCAGGGTTCAAAACTTTCACTACATTTCAGTCTTGTGACATCAGCAGATATGTATGTAGTCCCACAATTGCAGATCTATACATGTAATCAATTTCAAGGAGGCCCATACCTCCTTCAGAACGGTAGTATATAATCTTGGTATGTACTGATTTAAAAATCATTTTATGAGCATGAAGCATCCTTCTTGTTTTTTTGTTGAACTTATCCAACACCTTTTGGGGCCAGTCAATCTCTCCAAAACTGTAAGTTAGGACAGGAGTGCAAATTGGTTTATAGCTTGGACTTTGTTCTTAAATGTTAATGCTGTTTTCAGTATTAATTTAAGTCTTCTAAACTATTCCTTACTAAGTTTATTCGCATTTGTCCATGTTTTGCTCTTGATCCTTCATCAATTCCCAAATAGTTATACACTCCCTCTTGCTCAAATTCTTTTATATCACATTCCTGTCCCAAACTGATGTTTCTTGGTGCTGCAGATTTCCTGCTTTAAAGGTTGCTTTTGCACATTTATCAAGACCAAATGGCGTTCTTATATCATCTGAAAAAGTTTTAACCACTTGCAGTTGTGCTTTCAGTTCCTCGTCTGATGAACTATACAGTTTTAAATCATCTACAAAAAGATGAAATCTTTACACATTGTTGTTTTCTGGGAGCCAAATTGTAGCCATGACCCAGTCTGTTAAGTAGACAACTTAATGGGTTAAGGGCAAGACAAAACAGCAGCAGTGGCTTAACTGCAAAGTGGTCTGCCACTGTTTCATGGTCACTGTAATGTAATCAATCAGCGTAGTGTGTATCTTATACATTTTTAAGCACTCTGTTATCCATGAATGTGGGATACAGTCAAATGCTTGTTTATAGCCTATCCATGCCATATTTAGATTCTTCTCCTTTTTACAGTTCTCCATTATGACTTTATATAACAACAGATGATCCTTTGTTCATATGGTTTTCTTTTATTACTCTTTTGTTCTACTGCCTTGATTGAGTTTTCTAAACTCTATTGGCATCAATTTCAATGTAGAGTTTATATGTCATTGGAAGGCAAGTTATTGGTCTCTATTTTTTAGCTTTTCTTAACTTTGCTTCAATCTCTCTGGCCGTTACTTCATTCCAGTTCATATTCTGCACATTTGAACTTTTTATTCTTTCTTTTACTTCTTCTATCCATTTAGCAACTTTGTTATGTTCCACAGGATCTTCATAGATATTTCTCCAAATTGTATCTATTTCTTCTTTTTTTCGTGGTGTTTCAATTTCTTTTGTCTTGCTTCCCAGTTCTCTATAAAACTTTTTTAGGTCATCAATAAATTGCTTATTTTGTACCTTTCCTTTATATTTATCTGCATATCTTCTAAGTTTTTTCTGCCTGTGCTGATATTTTTAGTTTATTATTTGCAATATTGCACAATAGATCCTGATCTGTTTTGATACTATGCATTGCTTTTATTATGTCTATCTTTCTGAGTAATTTTGCTGATCTGTTCCCTCTTCTATACTTTTCTAACAATGACACTTCTTGTCTTAATTGTGTTATAGTTTTCTCTGTTCCATATTTCCACAATGGCATTTCATTTCTCCCCTTCCTTTCCCTTACTACCCTGTATTTTTCTGTTATTAATTTAGATGCACAATAGTACATCCTATTTACTTCTGTTATATCATATAAATCTCTATGGACATTCCTAATTACTGTGTTCATTCGTTTTATCAAACTTCTAAGTTTTGGGCTTTTATTGATTTTTTGTAGCCTATTTCTTTCATTGATCTTAATATGTCTGTCCATTTCTATTAAATCAAACAACTCTTCTTGCAGATCATTTTCTTCTAAACTGAGAGCATATTCTTTGTTCTGCATTACCTGTGGGCATTCTATAGAAAGTTCCAGAGCATCTTCCTGTGCCACATTCTCTTCAGTTTCATCCTGTGTCATCCATTGCTCTTTCATATTGAACTCACTGATCTATCACTCCATAATGTTGATTGTGTCAGAGTTGTCACAGTTTCCTGTTCCCTTCCCTTATTGTGCAACTCCAACTGAACTTTTGTACTTGTGTCCTATGGAATGCTCCAAAGTATCTTCATGTGGCAACTGATCAGATCTTTACCACTCCACTGGTTTCTCCTCAATTTGGGGATCCATGGTTCTATCCTGCTGTGATGTTATCTGAGTTAGATTTTCCACACTAAATCTTTCACTTTGCAGGTAATCCATCACATCAGTTTCTTTTTCTTTAACTTCTCCATCACTAATCCTGTTTTCTACTTTTCCTCTTTTTTTTCTTATATTGTAAATTTTTTCATGTCTAGATGCCTTTGCACATATTTCTCTTCAAATATTTTTGGTGCTGCTCTTTTTGTATTGATAAGTTTTGCTTTTTCCTTTGCATAAATATTGCACCACATTAAATCTCATTTTCTTTCTCATGTCCACATTTCTTCTTCAGATGTCTCCTGCTCCTCCTGTTTCTCCTTACTTTGGAGACTAGTTGTTCTATCATGCTGTGATGCAACCCGTGTTAGACTTTCTGCACCAAATCCTTCACTTTGCAAGTATTCCATAACTTCATCTTCTATTTTTTTTAACTTCTACTTTAGTAATCTTCTGTTCTACATTCCCTCTCTATGATCTTATTTTTTATTGTGAAATTTTCCATATCTGGATGTCTTTGCCTGTATTACTCTTTGAATATCTTTGAGGCTGCCTTTTTTGTGTTGATTAATTTAGCCTTCTCCTTTGCATAACTATTGCACCATATTAAATCTGTCTTCTCCATGTCCATATTTACTTTTCATACCTTTCAAAAGTCTCTAGATTTTGTTCTTTATATTTTCACACTTCCTCAGTCGCTTCTTTTTCTGAATGGCACAAGGTTTCTTGGTCTATATAATGTTTTCATAAATCTGTTGTATTAATGAAGACAAATTTTAATTTGAAGCTTCTGACAGTTTTTCTTGTGGAAGTATTTTTCATTCTTCTAATTTCTCTTGTAATCTTTTTGTATGTCTTATGTCTGGAAATTCTGGGCTTTTTGAATAATAGTAACAATACATAATTTCTTTCTTATCCTCAATAGTCCACTCTATTGTCTTTTTGGCCTATCAGTTTTTGTGATTTTTGTGAACTCCTACTTCCTTCTATAACATGGGGCCATCCTCCCCCTGGGTCTGGCCTAGCCCCATTGTAGGAATGTTTCCATGTCTTGGGGATTCTACACTGTCATTTTTTCCGGTTCTGGCACCAATGCACCTACCAGGATTAGGCACTTTTTATCCTGGGTCTTGTGCACCCAGCTATCTTTTTATTTTTTTTAACTTTCTCTGTCCATGATATATGCTATATAAAATATAGTTTATATATCAGTGTCATCTTGGTGATAATTTGTGAAATACATGGTGCACCTCATGAAGGTACTCACCAAGACTTTAAGATTAATTCAGTTCCAGGAATACTACTCTCCTTTGCTTGCAGACTTATCATCTCGCCATTTGAACCCCCTTCCTGAGAGGCCTCCACACTGGGGTGACTCTGACCTAATGATGTCCAATGGGAAGAAGGTGAAAGGGCATGGGAATCAAAAGATGGAGCTAGAGCCAAAGAAGCTGCCCTGGAATGACTAGGGTCAAGGATGGAACCCCAGAAGTGGAGAAGAAGGAAGGCTTAGAAAAAGGGACCAGAATCGATGACTCAAAAACTGAAGTCTCCAACACCACCAGTGGAGCAATGTGAGACAGCTCTGAAGGAGGCGCCAAAGCCTCATCCTCAAGTTCATGATCATGCCACTGCCTCAGCCCTGACAGCATTGGGGTGAAGTGCCTTGGATATAATATCCCCTAAATTAATGCCAGAGTAAGTGTTGGCTCCAAATGAACTGGCCCTAGGTGGGAGATCGGCTTGTAAATAACAGGAGCAGAGAGGCACACCAGGGAAGGAGCTAGTAGTCGGGATACAGGACCTGAACCAACTGCCTTCTAAGCCAAAGAGAAGGAAGGTATAACTCCTATCTCAGTATGTGTCTTGAGAAAGCTTCTCATTAAATGATCCATGCCCACCTCCAATGTGCTCTGGTAGGACCTGAAGGATCTTATCAACAATACAGCGGAAGGTTGAAATGGTATCCAGTGCAATTTCTTTGTAGATGTCCTCTGGGTGGTTGGTCACTTAGGCAAAACATCCTGCACAGAAATAGGCTCCATGGATTCCACATCTTGATATGATGGCAGTAAATGAGATCTGAGGTAGCTTAGACACAGGTGCATTATGGGAGGGAACTCTTAAAGGTACTTGGGATTGGAGCACTAATACTGCTGAGTTTGATCCAATGAGTTGCTCGAGGGACCACAGGTCAGTTTGGCCAGACTGAATACATAGGATCAATAGAATTCAGAAAAGGGTTATCCTCTGAGGGAAGAGAGGAAGAGTACTCCATCAAATTGTCTGTACAAAACAGAATAAACTTCCACATATGGCCTGGTAGTTGAAAATTCTATAAGTTAATGTGGAAGAAGAAAACATTCTCTTTCCACATCTAGCCTTCTTTGCCCATTAGGGAGGGATTAGCAGTAACTAAATCTGTTCCCAGCAGGCAAAGAGGTAGATTTTGCAGCTGGATCAGATCTAGAATGAGAAAAAAAATGTTAGTTTGTGGTACTTTATACAGTCTATCTGCCTTTTTTTGGGGACTGAAGTTGGAGTCTCAGGATTATTACTGCAGCATTAAACATACCTTCCAAGGCTGGCAAAAGAGGACAGCTGGCTATAGAATAAGGTATATCCACTTGTAACATATATCTCCTCACTTCAGGAGGAACATCCACCTCTTCCAGAATAATACCTCATTCATCCTGGAAATAGTCTGACAGAAAGAAAATTCCTCCAAAAGAGGTGGAAAGGAGTATGTTTCCTTTAAGGCAGAATTATGGGCTTGTGAACTGCAGGAAGAAGGCCTGTATCAATGTCAGAATACTTTGACAGGTTTTCCTCAGGAATTTCATTAGTGACATTGCGTTTAGGTGGAAACACTAGAAAATCACGAGATACCAAAAACTCGAACTACGGTATCTCGAGACGAAAACGGCGAAAAACCACAATGCCGAAAATGGAAAATGCCGAATGTGGACTAACCGACACTTAAAAGAGCAAGACAGTAATATCCGATCCCCCAAATAACAGACACGTAAAAGGGCAAGTTACCAATTCCTGACAAACAACCATAAACAACCACGCAAACATCCGGAAACACTGGAAATATAAGCACCGATATCAGAATGTCGAAACCATGACAAGTGCCTTTATTTACAAGTATGGTCCAGAACTCCAGTAAACACCATAAACCAAACATCCACAGCCCCAGTAATCCAGCCAACACTCGAGTACGACATCCACCAACCGCAGTGTGCCAGCAGCACCTCTAATGCAACACATACAGAGTGCACAATCCAAATAGCCCCACAACGCACCACATAGTGACAAGAGGGAAACACACCAGCAGATGTTGAGCAACTGCAACAGACACACCTTCCACTAGTTACACCTTCAGCAGCTGAGCAATTGCTGTGAGAAAGTCCAAACAGCCATACGTTACCCTATTCTGCAACACATGTTGAAACTGCCCGTGCCATTTAACTACATGCCGCACTTTGGAGACGGCGGACAGCCACACAACATACGTGCCCGTAACTCCTCCACCCTGTCCTGTTCCCTTGCTAACACATGCAATAAAGACAGTTTGGTGGCTCTGTGTCCCAGCATTGATTTCAATTTGCAGTGCCACGCTTCCACACTGTTCCGTGTGTGTGGAAGGAAGAGAGCATTCAAAGCATGAACATTCCAGAATGTTATGGGAAAGAGCAGGGGGAATCTACAGCATGTTGTTGTTCTGGTAGCAAATCATGAAGTGCAGTGGATTAGCAAGGAGGAAGTAAGGATAGCTATGAAGAGGATGAAGAACGGAAAGGCTGTTGGTCCAGATGACATACCTGTGGAAGCATGGAGGTGTTTAGGTGAAATGGCAGTGGAGTTTTTAACTAGATTGTTTAATGAAATCTTGCAAAGTGAGAGGATGCCTGAGGAATGGAGAAAAAGTGTTTTGGTACCGATTTTTAAGAATAAGGGTGATGTGCAGAGCTGTAGTAACTACAGAGGGATTAAATTGATCAGTCACAGCATGAAGTTATGGGAAAGAGTAGTGGAAGCTAAGTTAAGAAGGGAGGGGATGATTAGTGTTCAGCAGTATGGTTTCATGCCAGGAAAGAGCACTATAGATGCAATGTTTGCTTTGAGAGTGTTGATGGAGAAGTACAGAGAAGGTCAGAAGGAGTTGCATTGTGTCTTTGTGGATTTAGAGAAAGCGTATGACAGGGTGCATAGAGTGGAGTTGTGGTATTGTATGAGGAAGTCGGGAGTGTCAGAGAAGTATGTAATAGTGGTACAGGATATGTACGAGGGTAGTGTGACAGTGGTGAGGTCTGCAGTGGGAGTGACGGATGCGTTTAAGGTGGAGGTGGGATTACAACAAGGATCAGCTCTGAGCCCTTTCTTATTTGTAATGGTGATGGACAGGTTGACAGATGAGATCAGACAGGAGTCCCCGTGGACTATGATGTTTGCAGATGACATTGTGATCTGTAGTGAGAGTAGGGAACAGGTGGAGGAGACCCTGGAGAGGTGGAGATATGCTCTAGAGAAGAGGAATGAAGGTCAGCAGGACTAAGACAGAATATATGTATGTGAATGAGAGGGAGGATAGAGGAATGGTGAAGATGCAGGGAGTAGAGGTGGCGAAGGTGGATGAGTTTAAATACTTGGGATCAACAGTTCAGAGTAATGGTGAGTGTGGAAGAGAGGTGAAGAAGAGAGTACAGGCAGGATGGAGTGGGTGGAGAAGAGTGTCAGGAGTGATTTGTGACAGACAAGTACCAGTAAGAGTGAAAGGGAAGGTCTACAAGAGGGTAGTGAGACCAGCTATGTTATATAGGTTGGAGACAGTGGCATTGACAAAAAGGCAGGAGTCAGAGCTTGACGATGTTAAGATTTGCACTGGGTGTGACGAGGATGGACAGGATTAGGAATAAGTATATTAGAGGGTCAGCCCAGGTTGGAAGGTTTGGAGACAAAGCCAGAGAGGCAAGATTACATTGGTTTGGACATGTGCTAAGGAGAGATGCAGAGTATATTGGGAAAAAGATGCTAAGGATGAAGCTGCCAGGTAACAGGAAAAGAGGAAGGCCTAAGATAAGGTTTATGGATGTGGTGGGAGAAGACATGCAGGTGGTTGGTGTGACAGAGCAAGATGCAGACGACAGGAAGAAATGGAAACAGTTGATCTGCTGTGGTGACCCCTGATGGGAGCAGCCGAAAGAAGAAGAAGAAGAAGAAGTTGTTGTTCTGGTAGCGAATTTACGTGCCCTACCAAACACATACCAGTCCTCAAAGTACCATAGTAGGTCCTTCCCCTCACATGGAAATGAGTCCCTCAACTGATTGAATGCCGGTATCACCTCCTCGTCTGGTAGGAATGCTAGGGCGACAAGTGACTTCACAGTCAACTGGAATGCCATGACAGTATTATACCTATGTGCTAGCTCTAGCTGCTGTTCTTTACGCCAGATATTCTGGTCAAAGTGGAAGAGACACCCTTTGGATGCCACATCTTGTAGGTTCCCTTTGATGCTCCTGATGGCAGCTAACTCAAAGTCCGTTAACACGTACTTCAACTGAGTGTCGCAGCTATGTTCTGCCAGAAATTGCAACACACAGTGCCACATATAGTTATAGGCCTTAAGAGACTACTTGCTCATTAAACAGAAGATTAACAGTACAGACCTATTGAAGCCACCATACTTAACCAGGTTGTGTACAGTTGGCGACATATGACCCCTTTATGGAAGAATGTGCTAAGATCTATCAGGTTCTGTACTGTTGTGAACACCATTACCACTGTGCCTGTAGCACTATCACACATCCTCTTACTAACAAATGGACTGGTCTTTGTGGGGAAGTCAGTTACATTAATCTCCTGCAATATGCTAACACAAGCATCTGTACATTTAGCTTGCTTCCTTCTCACCCTCCCCACCTGTTGCAGCAGTGCCCTCTGATTTGGTAGGTTGGGCACGATATTGCTGGATGTGGATGCCAGGGCATCATCCACAATTACGCATGGCATGTCGCTGGATAACTCAGATTTCACCTTTAACGTTGCACACATATGATACTTTTCAATCTCGAAGGGGTCCCCACTATGGTTATGCCCTACTGTTTTGAGCAGCAGTTCCCCCTCAGGCACACATTGTGTGATGGCCCTACCTTTACACTTCTGGGCACATTTCCATTTGCAGCACCAGTACGTTTTCTCCTTGTTTACTTTTTGCAGATTCAACACATACCCATCCAACAGTAGTGCAGGGTGTCCCTTTTGTAACTTGATTGTGGAGTGTACTGTGACGATCATCCCAGGAGCAATGGCAGGGTTGTCAGCCATGGTTGCAGCAGACATCAGGGCTGTTGTTACCCGCTTGCTTGCAGTGAACGTCAGGGTTGTAGCTAACCATAGCAGCCTGTCTGTGGCAGTTTCGCCTTTGCAATCGGTGTGCTTTTGAACTGCCGACATTTCCGGAATTCACTGTTTTAGTCTTGAGATACTGAAATCTGTGATTTCGGTATCTCGAGATTCTCTAGTGAATCCGTTTAGGTACATACTTCTGAGCAACGGGATTAACAGTCTATAACAATTGCCTGTCTAAGGTAAGAACATATTTTCTATGAGATACCATGTCTTCAAATAAAAAAATGTTTAAACTGTTTTTTCTTTTCAGATAACAGCCCAACCACAGACCAACTAGGAGATGGCAGTTTAGCTTTGAATCTTTGCTGCCATTTAAGTGTCAGTTGTACAACGCTTGGCTCATAACCTACAAGTTCTGATGCATTTGGCGACAACTTTACTTGAGAAGAAGAATGTTGTTGGTTTCTGCTAAACTCTACAATAAGACTTGCATTACCATATCCACTACTTCTGCACTTGTTTTTTGCATTATGTTTGTAACAGCTGCATTAATTGAGTGTTTCTGTGCTGAATATATGCACTTTTTGACCTTTTTAGAGTCTTTTGTTAGGATGATAGGAAATTACTAGGCTATCGACATGGAGGTCCTTTTAAGCCTAGCCATTTCAACCCAATGTAATATCGTACAGGTACTAGTCAGTACCAAAGACTGCATTCAGTGATGACTGCCCACGTCCAGGAGGGTTGTGGGTGCTATTCCTGGTAAGAATTTACAGTGCCCCATCCACTTATCCAGGCTCCTCTTGAACAGTGTTATATAGGTGCTTTGTTTCACATGAATTGGTAGCCTGTTTCAAAGATGTGGCAGGCGCTGAGGGATAAATCTGTCCCTCCAGCATGTCTTATTTATGTTGCAGACCATATTTAAGTCCCTGGAATGGGCAGCCCTAGACCCATTTGATTTGTGGATATGCAGTATGTTCCTTACAAAGTAATTAGACATGAGGGTACAAGTTACTGGAAATGCATAAAAAAGTTAAGGCAAAAATCATTTCTTCATGCATTACATACCTATGGTGCCTATTCAGAGCAAATCACTTGCTACAAAATACAGAGCAGTGACTCAAACATGTAATCCAGTCTGCATGACACAGTGTACTGGATCATTTCCAAACAATTCATTACAAGCATAGTTATGGATATACATATGAATGGTCATCACAGACTGCAGGTTTGCATTTTTTGATGCTCTCTCCCCTATCTCTAACAGTACAGCTGTACAAGTTTTTGCAGTTCACCTGTATTAAATTACACATTCAAAACAAATACCCATATTATGGTTCAACTTTAGTAAATTTATTACAGTACACCTCAATTTTTCTATCTTATCTTGGATTCTGAATAGGAAGTTTTGATTAGCGATTCAGACTACTGAACGTTTCTTTGCGCTAACAATAGTATATAAGTTTAGCCTTGTGGCAAGCAGAGGTGATGAAGAATGAACTATTATACATCCAGCCAGAACATTTTATTTATTGGGAAAGTCCAACTTGGAACAAAGCCAATTTTCACCGAAGGCCCAGGGAGAAACTATCCAGATGCATGTAATTGTAATGTGGGAGAATACCCACATGAACGATATGCAGACTCCACACAGAAGGCACCCCAGGCAAGAATCAAACCGGAGAACCTTTTGCTGTGAGGCAACAACACTACCGCTGCACCATTGCACCATCCCAATACTCCATTTATGCAGCAAGACTCATTTCTAGTATTTGAAAAATAATAAATAGAAATTTAAATAAAATTAATTAATATTATATATTATATTATATATTATATTATATATATATATATATATATTATATTATGAGGGATAAATCTGTCCCTCCAGCATGTCTTATTTATGTTGCAGACCATATTTAAGCATATATAATATAATATATATATATTATATTATATAGTATAATTAATATACTATAAAATATTAAAGAAATTTAATAAAGAGAAATAGTATTTGAAAAAAAAAATTTCATCTGCTTTTACTGTACTTGTGTTTCTACCTACTTCATTTTACTTTTGCATCATCTTAAAAATACTCAATTGTATTTATTACTGCTTGGTGTAACTCATTCTAAGCCTTTTGGTTTAAACACTTGGGCTTCGGACCAGTTAGTTGTTTTGCACTGAGAGGGTTTGTGGTCTGCACTGTTGTGGCAGAACAGGTAGCTTACATCCTTCTAGGTTGAGAACTGCTGATTGAGGGCTCAGTGTCTGTTATTCTAAAAGTGTATTAATTCTGGTTTAAGCACTTGGGCTTTCAAGCCAGTTATTTTACATTAAGAGGGTTCGTGGTCTGCACTCTTGTGGGAGGAGAGGCTGGACTCTGCCCTTCTGAGCTGGGAATTTCTGGTTAAAGGCTTATAGTGCATGCATATCTGAACTGTTTCTTACTGAAGTTGGTGCGCCTTGTTTGCTGTGGCATAGACTGGATTCGGGCCTGCTGGATCTAGCTTTGTTTGTGTAACTTGAGCACTAATCCAGACATTCTCTAAAGTATTCAATGGTATTTATTACTGCTTGGTTGTAACTTGATTAAAGTGTAGCTATCATTCTAAGTCTTTTGGATTAAGCACTTGGGCTTCAGACCAGTTGTTTTACATTAGGAAGGTTTGTGGCAAGCATTGTGGTGGCAGGACAGGTAGCTTTCATCCTTCTAAGTTGGGAACTGCTGATTGAGAGCCCAGTGTCCATGTGTATTAGTTCTGGTTTAGGCACTTGGGCTTCAGGCCAGTTATTTTACATTAAGAAGGTTCGTGGTCTGCACTCTTGTGGGAGAAGAGGCTGGACTCTGCCCTTCTGAGCTGGGAATTTCTGGTTAAAGGTTTATAGTGCCTGAATATTTGAACTGTATCTTACTGAAATTGGTACACCTTGTTTGCTCTAGCATAGACTAGATCCAGGCCTGCTGAATCTAGCTTTGTTTATATGCTTGTTGTTTGTTTGCTTGTTATTTCCCTGGAAGCTAATTCCACCTAATACGCAACTTCTCAGCGCTTCTGTGGATCACTAGTGATATGTGCATTTCTTACTGTACTTATTTCCTTGTTTCACTTGAAAGAAAGTTACTGTTTGTCGTTTTTGCATTTAGTTACTTGTAACACATTGCACTCAAGTTACCTGGCACTTGCTCACTAAAGCAATTATATGTCAGCACTAAAAATTAAAAGCACTACACCCTCACTCCCCACTGGCCCTTGTTTTCAATTAAGGATTTCCCAATATTATTCTAGCATGTCCAAAGGTCAGTTGTCAATCTCCTCTCCGGTCCAGATGGTGAATCTGGGAATCTTGAGGCAATGTTATAACTGCCTCATGTACACAGACAACCCTCTCCTCCTCCCACATAACACAAATACTTGCGAGAGATGCAGCTATTTAGCCAAACTGGAGGCTGAGCTCTCTCAACTCAGGACTGGCAAGACCAGACAGGAGGAGAAGGCAACTACACACACCACAAAACCAGCCTCACATAATGCTACCACTCCACTGAATCAAACACATAAACACACAAAGACATACTCGGAGGCTCTGAGTAAAAATTTACCTAAACAGCAGAGGCCTTCAAAGCAGACACCCAAACAACTGCTACCTCAAGACACCCCACAAGCAACACATAAACCACAAAAGCAGTGTGCAAAGCAGTCACAGCCCTTAAGGCCAAATACAACACCAAACATACTTGTCATAGGTGACTCCATAGTCAGACACACTGACGTCCCACTCACCAGGCTGAACAAGGAGAGGGTCACAGTAAGCTGCCTATCGGGCGCTAGAATCCGCCACATAACACAAGCACTCGGGTCACTCCACGGCAAGTACAAATATGACACAGTCATTGTCCATGCTGGTGTGAACGACCTGAGACGTACCTCCCTGGACTACATGAAAAGAGACATAGAGGAGCTCTCTGATTATGTAGCCCAGGCAGGTATGACCCTAACCCTGAGCAGTATCCTTCCTTCACCAAGAATGATGCCACAATATAGAGACAAGATGATCAGCTTTAACAATTGGCTTAATGTCTGGTGTCATTCAAAGGGGATCCAGTGTCTGTCTGCCTGGGATGACATGCTTGACAAGCCACGCTGCTTCGCAAGGGACGGCTTGCACCTGTCACCCCTGGGTAGTCCAGGGAGGTACGTCTCAGGTCGTTCACACCCTGGGATTCCGGATATTGGCTAAGGCTCTTGCCACCCCCATAGTGCCTTTTTTAGGCAAGGCTCAAATTCTAAACCTACCACCCTAGAAAACAAAAATGGGAAGAAACTGAGGGTAATGCTCAATGCCAGAAGTCTAAATCTCAAAATGCATGCACTCGAGGCCCTTCTCAGTATGGAGAACATCGATGTCTGTGCTGTAACTGAAACCTGGTTCAAGGCTCCTGAGAGCACCCCAGCACTATTAGGTTTTACCTCATATCATGCGTTCTGGCCCCAAAACCCGGACCACACCACAAAAGGAGGGGGTGTATCCATATTCATAAAGGATACCCACACCTCCAGGTTGGTGGCAATGCACGAATCTTCGGAAACCATCCAGGTGCAACTAACCATAGGCAAAACTGCTCTACAAATTGTAGCATGCTACAGGCCACCCTCTCAAACTCAGGAACCCCACACAGCCTTCCTGAAGACACTGGAGAGTATAAATGTATCTCCAAACACCATCATATTGGGTGACTTCAACTACCCGAATATAGACTGGGAACATTAATCAAGCACTAACTTTCTAGCCCAACGGTTCCTGGAGTTCATAAATTCAAATGCCATGGAACAGCTAGTCACTGTTCCCACGAGAGGAGAAAATATACTAGATCTCATTGTCACAAACATGGGGACAAAATGCTCCACACCGGAAGTATATCCCTCATTGGTGAGATCTGATCATAAACTAATCTCACTGGAAATCCACATCCCGCCCCCACCCCAAACAAAAAAGACCATAGTGAAGAACTTCTCTAAAGCAAACTTCACACTACTCAAGACTGGTGTGGTATCCTTCAAGGTCCCTGAGCCAGTGGAAACCACAACCCAAGCTGCGGAAGCCCTTACAAATGCCTTCTATGAACACCTCCAGGACTGCATGGATCAGGCAATCCCAAATAAAACCAAGACTCTTTCCACAAAGGGCAAACGTCCAGTCTGGTGGACCCCAGCCATTAACAAACTTTACAATAAGAGGAGAAAGCTATTACATGATAGAACAAAATCCATAAAAGGGAAGTCACCCCTGATCATTATTAGTAAAACAATACGAGCACTCATACAATCAACTAAGGCCAATTTTGAGAGAAAAATTTCCATGGATTCAAAGGACAATCATAAGGCCTTTTTCAGCTATGTTAGGAACCTGGGTGGAAACTCCCAGATATGCTCAGAATTAGTCCAAAATGATACAAAAATCACTGAACCCACAGACATTGCCAACATACTGGCAGACAGGTTCAGTGCAAACTTCACCCCCCTCTCCCCCCCTAAAGGAGAGATAACTATCCCAGCCGAGTGTAGCCTCTCGGTCATCTCAAATGCGCAGGTGAAAGCTGCTCTCTCTAAAGCTAAAATCACAGCATCAATGGGACCGGATGGTGTCCCTGGCTGTGTGCTACACAAGCTAAATGAGGAATTAAACCCGCACATAAGGCAGCTGTTTAATCTCAGCCTTACCACAGGATACGTGCCCAAGGAGTGGCGTACGGCAACTGTGGTCCCACTCCACAAAGGCGGCGCCTCTACGGACCCTGGTAATTACTGCCCCATAAGCTTAACAAGTCTAGTCTGCAAAGCTATGGAGAGGATCATAATGGAGCTCATAAACAAAGATATAGGGGACTTGCAGACATTGGACCCGACCCAGTTTGGCTTTGTCAAGGGAAGATCATGCCTTTTGAACTTGGTCGACTTCTTCGAAACAGTCACCAAGGCCATTGATGAGGGAAAGGCAGTCCATACAGCCTACCTTGACCTTGCAAAGGCTTTCGACACAATACCCTACTCGGGTATTGTAGAAAAACTTACCAGCTTAAATGTAAACCCATATGTCACAAGATGGGTTGCAAACTGGCTTAAGGACAGAACCCACAGGGTTAGAGTTGCTGGCGCTATGTCAGACTCCAAGCCGGTCACAAGTGGTGTCCCACAGGGCTCGGTCCTTGGCCCCCTATTGTTTGGCATCTACTTCTCAGAAGTACAGGCCAACATGGGAGGACTTTGGCTGACAAAGTTTGCAGACGACTGCAAACTTGGCGCCATAGTGGAAAGTGCATCGGACACGGATATCCTTCAGAAGGGACTCACGGAAACAGATAGCTGGTGCCAGAGCCATGGCCTGAAGTTAAACGCCAAAAATGTATAGTCATACCCTTCGGGAAAAACAAGGTAACCCCAAGCTACCATATAGGTGGCAATCCACTAAGCACAGAGGAGGTTATCAGGGACCTGGGGACCCAGGTTGACAGTGGCCTTTCTTTTGACACTCACGTTGCTAAAGTGGTTAGAAAGACCTTCTACATTGCCCACCTGATCATGAAGGGATTCACATCCAGATCTAGTGAGGTCATTGTTCCCTGTACTCTTCACTTATCAGACCAATGATCGAGTACAATGCCCCATTCGGGATGTATCTCACCCGACATCTGCAGCAATTGGAGAGACCCCAAAAGTTCCTCACCAAAAGGATAAAGGGACTCCGAAATCTGTCATATGCTGCCAGATTAAAGAAACTCCAGCTCTATTCAGTCGCATACCGTCTGCTCAGAGGTGACATGTGCCTGACATACAAGGCCATGTCCAACCCGGAATTAATGGACATGCTCCACCTCAAAAAATCCAAATCCACCAAAACCACTAGAGCAAGCGACTTAAACCTTAGCACGGATATAAATAGGACGTGCTGGAGGGATAGATTTATCACTCAGAGGCTCCCTATGCTGTGGAATAAAATCCCGGTCCATGTGAGGCAGAGCACCTCGCTGACTCTGTTCAAGAGAAATCTAGACCTGTGGATGGGATATCGTAGGTTTACCCCGGGAATCATCTCTGTGTCACTGCTGGACAGAGGCACAACAAACTAATGGGCACAGTATTTTTTCATATAAGGGGTGGCATAAGCCACAAAAATTTGGGCTAGGCTTATAAATGCCTTAGGGCAGATAGCCTAGTATAAACCTATGAACCTATGAATATTGATAAATGTTACAAGTTCTGCTTCTGTGGCTGATTTATAGAACAAGCAGCAGTCCAGCTGTTTTTTCATAGCTGGGTTTGTACAAGATGAATGCAGAACTAATCTACTTCTGTTATTGAATAAAATTGTGTAGGTATGGGTATACACAAGCTTGCAGACATACTCTATATTCACATTCACAGCTCAAGATAGTACAATCAGTACTCAAGCCTGAGCACCTGTTGTGTAGGTAGTCATGTTTTGCATTATTCTACAACAGTAAGAGCTACCGTAGCACTCCAACTGTGTGAAACACTGTTGAGTTGCAGTGTACTTGCGCACAGGCAAGCAAAGAAGCAAGAAACACAAGGGAAATCTGTCACTTAACAGTAAGATAAAAACATGGATGTTAAGATTTCAAAGTGCAGTTTGATCTGCTGTACAATATGTCTTGCAAAGATCTAATACACAGCCATGTTAAAGTTTTTATGCTTTCCTGTATTAGGCTACCTGAAAAGGAAGTTATGGCATTTTTGAAACCAGTGTTAGAAAAACGTGCTGGACCAGTCCATGACAGTCAGCTAATTGTTATAGTGGCCACTAAGTTTGAAAGCTGCTTTTCTTTTCTGCTATATCACCCAAGAAACTTTTTTTCCACATACCTCAAGCATATATACTTTAAAAGATCAATACAGCTATGATCCTAACTCTTGAAGCTTGATGCTCCACAAAGCTACATAGAGGTCTCTCATGTAGTTTAGAAGTGTTATCTGTGTGCCTGTCTGAAATGACTCGTACCACAAAAATGGCTTCACATCCCTAATGTGTGTGTTAACTAATGCACTGCAAAACATGATTATTGGAGTCATTTTCACAATTTTCTCACATTGCTCACCAGTTCTGGTATAGCTTTCACTACTTTATAAGCTGTAGTAAATACTTCAGCTTTAGATGCAATGCCTTGCACAAATATTTTCAAACTTAACTGTGATCAATAACCTTTCAAACTCTATAACTTTAAATACTGAGTTTACAAAATGTAAAGTGCAATGAAACCATTGCCAACAAGCCATCAGATTCTTCAAAAAAGAAATTACAACACTATCACAGGGGTATTTTTTGCCTTTCAGTGACAAAGTTCACAGGGAATTACCACAGAAATAATGTTTAACTTTTTAGGCAATGCACTTTCATTTTTATCCAGGTTTACAAGTCTTTAAGTAAGCAATGATACAGACTGTCAGCATTTTGCCTAGCTGTACTTTGCACCCATACTCTAAAAGGTCAGGGACTTGAATACTTTTACTTTTTCACATCAACTGGTGACAGCATATAAAAAAACTTAGAAAGCCATTAGTATGCTGAAATGTGCAATACATTCAGGTTACTCAGTTGTATGACATTGTTTGCAACTTAGTTTTGCAAATAACCCAGCAGTATTAACTGCTACACCAGTACAGCTGAGCAGAGTGTGGTACGCGTGAAAAGGGACAGTAGTAGTAGTGTTGGTGTAAGACAAACAGTTGCCCCATACTAGGCCTTTTTGTATAGAATTCAACAGACTTGTGAATGGATCCCATACTTCTCAACCTGCAGACATCGAAAATAAGAACAAAGACCCTTGAAAAATAGAACATCCAGCAAAAATGTGGATGACTAATTAGCATAAAATTTGAATACTATTAACACAACTTTCTCAGCTTCCTGTAGGACTCTGGGATACCACTCCAACACGCTTTACAACAGTGATGGAAAAATAAACACATGTGATAATGTAAAATTTGAAGACTTTAATGAACTGCATTGCAAAATTCTACCAGCGATAATATAAAATTTGTAAACTTTAATGAACTGCATTGCAAAATTCTACCACATGGGACCATTTATTTTGCCTTGGAACTGCCTTGGTTCCACTTAAGTGAGTAGAAGAGACACGAGGCATTTCCTGGCCCCAGATTGTGCAAACAAAAGTAGAGTGTGCTATTTTAAACTGGCCACAGGGCCTTTTTTTAATCTAATCTTCTCTGCTATTTAAGCATCAGTTGCACAATGTATGGCTCATAACCTACAAGCAAACTAAGGGCAGGATTCACGAAGCCTCCGTGTAAGAGTTACAAGGCTTACACGGAGGCTGCAGTTAAACAGTGTGACGTCAGCATTCCATGCATATTCATGAGGGCATGTTGACTCACACCCAAAGCTAACACGGTCCATGTAAGAAAGTAGGGGGCGTATCCGTAGGGCGAGCCCTGCAAACGGACACGCCCCCAGAAGAGTAACAGTCCCGAAAGTAAACCCCCAAGACAGAGTCCGCGTAAATGTCAATAAATACAACACAACACATGCCCCCACAGACTATAAACATAAAATGTAAAAATGAACATGTTATATATTTTTTTATAAGTTTTAAAGATGTTTGCCCGTGAGTGCGCTAGTTTGCGCAGGCGTGCCCGTCGCTTAGCCACAGTTAGCAGTCAGTGGAAAAGCATATAAGATCTAAATATGCAAAGTAAGCCAAGAAGCAATAGTGTAGCGATAGAGACGTCGGCTGAAGAGGAGGCAGTCATGGTTCGAGCCCCCACAACATCAATTTTTATTTTTAGTGAAATAAGCACGAAACAATTCCCTGATATATATGTACATGTATAAAATTATTTTTATGTAAAATGTAATGAAATGGGCCATGTATTATGAAGAAATGTGTGATAATAAAAAAAAAAACAAATGTCAGAAGTGCCTATAGCTGAGCTACACTCTAACAAGCTGAGTATATCTGCCCGTAGGTGAGCAGTGGTTTAACAGGTGTAAAATGAGTGCCCGGGGTTGAGTAGCATTCTAACACGCTGAAACTGTGTGCCCGTAGCTGAGATGAGCGGAATATGCGTGCTGACAGCCAAACGACGCGTAAACCAACGTGACCCGTTTGCGCGGAGCTGCACACCACGCCAACAAGCTAACCGGCGGGCAATGTTGAGCAAGCTGTATCAAAACTGCCTTTACACAGACACACCTCCTAGCCTGTGTAGACAGTCATAAAATATAAAAAGCAATGGCCAGGCTAGAACTCAGGATACCATGCACCATAGTCAAAGTACTGAACCACTAAGCCACAACAGTTGCTCTTAGAAATGCAGTAATAGCATATATATAGGAATGAATGGAAAGAGAAGCATGACAAAGCAGGTTTTGTGAAGCTGATACATTTCCAAAATGGCCAATCACAGATAAGTGCGGGAAAAACGGCATATATAAGCCCCATAGGTGGGAATACACAGCATAACTGATTGTGGAACCGGTTTGCAGTCAGGATGGCAGGTGTAGAAGAGGGTAGTTGCTTCCGAGCACAGAGGTGGGGCATTGAGGAGTCCAAATATATGGTTTGGCTCCTTGTCCACGATCATGAGGCCCAACTCATGCAGGGCCAGGTCCTGTGGGGAGCATACAAGGCTGAGGTGTGGGACCAGTTGGCACATGATCTCACCAGTGCCACAGGAATACCAAGGACTGGTGAACAGGTCCATCACCACCATGCGGACCTGAAGAGATGGAAGCAGGACCAACTGAACCGTTGGATCCAGGAGGCCCGGCAAATGCCCAACGCCCCACTACTGAGTAAGTTACATGTAATTATTTATGTAGAAAGTTAACCTAGATGATATTATGGAGATGTGTATTCCAATATTACTTCATTTATATTGCAGCTGCAGGTATCCGTTCCACGAATCGTCGAGCCTATGCTGATAGGCTTGTGCGGTTGTGCCACCAGGCAGGTTAGTAATTCTCTCCCTGTAACTGTTAAAAAATATAAGTATGACAGCTTGCAAAAGAGTGCAGTGTAGTCACCTATTAATATAAAGTGCAAGTAACAGTGTAAGAGAGATTCTGCTAGTACTGTGTGATTACATAAGTGTGATGCAGCCTGTAATCCAAAAATAAAAATGAAACAAGTCTGAAATAAAGATGTTCCACCTGTAATATAATAGTACATAACCTGCAGCAGGCTGAAAATTACAGCTACACAAGCTGAGTAAAACACATGTGTGAAATATATCCCCGTTTAAATTCTGAAACATGACACAAGTGAGACTGTTGGAAAGGATTGTTATAACCAAGTAAAACATGTCAATAAAGCCTAGAATTAAGTACCATCCTGAATTGTAAAAATAAAACAAGTGAAAGTGTGAGAAAGAGGTATGAATCCACCAATAAAGTTGTAATAACCTCTGAATAAAGTATACTGCAGTCAGTACAGAATGAAATGAATGTGACAGGCACAACCAAACAGTGAAATGTGTGGAATAAAGTACTGAAGCTGGAATGTGTGTCCCACAATTTGGATATGTTGCTGTCAGTTTGCATATGCAGATAGTATGGTTGTATGAAATACCAAACATCCACAGTTGTCTAGAGCCATATAAAGCAAATGTATCAGGATGCTGTAGCTGAACAGAGCCAGATATGAATGTGTATGAATAAAAATGAAATGTATATTAATGTAGCAGTAACATTCCTATCACCAACATGCATAAGTTTACGCATAGGAAACTGTAGTCAGACCTGTAGTGTGTATATATCTGCAGCTAGTAGAAATGTACAGCATATGTATAGGTATTCGAAGTTGTTAATGAAATATTTCTTCACCCTACCCTATAACCACAAATAATCCATTCCACATGAAATGGGTATGTGTATTCACAATTAACTCCCCTGGACATTTGTCCTGTTGGTTCATACATATTTGCATGTATGTTGATGCATGTTCCCTGTTCATACATCCAAACCTGATGGCCTGTTGCCATCAATCAACCGTGCATGTTGTTGGATTGTGTATTGTTGTTCAAATTATGCATGTGTTATGCTTGCTGTTCAATGGCTTGAATTTATGGGTGTTTGGTTAATGGGAATACTAATGCATGCTGTTATAACTAATTGTGAATGGTATTGTACATTACTAACCCAAACTGTCATTAAATAATGCAAAACATAGGACGACAGGGAAGGCGGGTTCCAGCGGACCCACCTCTCCCACCTCAGCTGGTGAGTGCATCTGGCAGTAGTGCCCAGGCTGTACCCTCCTCCGGTGACCCTGTGCCACCTGCAGGTGGAAGCACTGCAGGGGATGGGGCTCATCCCCCCACTGCAAGCGTGGCCGGAGGACAACATCCACTCACCCTCCGTAGTGTCCGGACTGTGGTGCGTAGGGAGATCAGGCACGCTGTGCTTGGGCCCCTACGCCAGCTTGAGGCACGGGTGGCACAACTCACGGGCGTGCCTGCTGCCTGTCCTACACAGCCCCCAGCACAGCCCCGTCCTGGGCAGTGAAGGCACAGTGGCAACTGTCCATGGGTGGGGATCTCAGTTCCACTGTTGCCATCTGTGGGCTCATGGGCTCGAGATATCCAAACATCCGTCCTCGTCAGTTGTGTATCCCTTCCACATGTGTCATACACCACCCCTGTATGTGTCTTGTTTGTCTTGTCTGTTAACCTCCCCTACCTACCTCCCCAGCTATACCGGCCTCCTGTACCTGACATACCACTCTCACCTGAAAAAAAAAAAAAGGGCACTCTGTACCCACAAAAAAATGACGCCCCATACATAGCTGCCCATTTTGCACACATGTCTGCTGGACATGTAAACTGGCAATTACAATTGGCTGTACAACAAATATTGTTGTCCTCACACCTCTCTCAAGGGTGGAAAGTTTCAAATTTCACACCAAATTACAAACATATGCACAGCTGTTGCTGACGAAGAAATGGGCAGCTATGGGCCTTTCCTACATCCCTCCTGCAAAACCCGAGCTTGTTTTCCTACTGTCCTACCCTCTTTGTGCCCCCTTTTTCACCACTTTCTTATCTCCCCATTTTATTTTCTTTAAAAGAAAATAGCACGGGTGTGCGCGAGAGTAAGCACTTTTAAGCAGTAGCAAGCGGGAGTGCGCTTCTGTGCACTTAGCTAAGCGTGTGTGCGCGAAGCTAAGCGGCAGTGCACATGCGTGACCTCCGTGCAAACCAACGCTAACCTGCTTACAACTGCTTAAAAGTGCCTTAGTCACACTGAATGCCAAGGCCTGTAGTTTTCTCAGCAGCAAAATAAAATACCTCTGTCAGTCTCGAACCCAGGACCTTGGAAACACTAGTCTGCATGACTTACCACTAAGCCATGACTGCTATACAAGAGCATTGTGCTGAAAGAAATATATCATGAAATAGTAGGAATTAATGTAAAGGGAATATAGCATGTCTAGTACACAAAGCATGTCATGTATATTTACTGTCAAATCTAGTGGATTTGTAAAACAGTACTGTGTGAAGAGAAACAGCCATGCTAGTTGGTAGCTAGTAGGTAATAATGTCACAGTAGCATCTGGCAAGCCACACACATACTCAGAGCAGGATAAACACTGCCATAGTTGAATAGTTAAAAGCCCAGACATAGCAACTGTGACTGAGTTACAGGGATGTCCCTGATGTGAAAACAAATGTCAACTGTGCCCCACTGACACCCTGTGAAATGTACTAACAGTAGGCAGGAAGGTGTTACTACACATGCAATGGTAACTATGAATTACTGAAAGTATGCACCACTTGCACGTCACAAATGGTGTAGTAATACATATGCTCGAAATAACCCACGGTCACAACTGCAGAATATCAGAATATTTCATTGGAGTATCCCACTGATATGTACCATTCCATGAGGCTGATTAAAGATGCACCTGAGAGTATATGAGGCCTGCTCAGCAGCATGATTAAATACCCTTGTAAGTGTCAAGGCCCACACCATGGCCAGACCACATTGCATGCAGTAACACCCTACCACAACAAACACATAGGGAATTGCTGCCCAAACAGATATAGCAAGCATTACAAGCTGTGAATGTAAATGGGAAATAGGAAAGCCATAGCAACACATTACAGGAAAGACACCTAGCAGGCATACAAGGAGTGAATGTAAAGGGCAAATATTGAAGCCATAGCAACAGATTGCAAGAGCCACTGCTATATACCAGTTACACCACAATCCCCACAGGAAAGCACACACACCCATATACACAGTATTACTAGTCGTAGGTGTCAGTTTACATACACATGGAGAAGAGGAAACTGGAGGAAGGAATACTCAGCTTACAGAACAACATGCATTGCAGTGTCTACAACACAGCCTGAAATATGAGAGACATACCAACCCTTACACTCACAGAACAGTGTCCACAGCAAACCAGCATGGTCCCCACCCTGATAATCTGAAAGGGCTACGCCTACCTAACAGACCTTTTTATAGCACTGTCCTGAAATCACAGTGAGAATTGCAATCACTACACAACAGGCTGCATGCAATTAGTAAATGCTGGCTGACAATTGGTGCAGAGGCCATCACATGGACATGTGCAGATACCTACAAAAGCATCCTGTACTCCCAGTCCACACATGCAATACTTTCATTGCACCCTCTGGAGGTAGAGACAGAGAGAGAGAGAGAGAGAGAAAGAGAAAGAGAAAGAGAAAGAGAAAGAGAAAGAAAGAGAAAGAGAAAGAAAGAAATAAACAAATTAAAAAAAAGTAACAACAAAACAAACAAGTTGACAGCAGGCCAAGTAACTGCAAGCCTCATAAACAGCTGCAACAAACACAGGTAATGTAAAGTACTAATATAATAGTCTACATACTGTGAACCCTCCATATGTGTTATTGGTCTGTATCTATGTATATGAAGATGTGCATAGGGCCGGGGACATACTGCAACTGTCACTGAAGGCTCTACATACATATGTATGTGAAGGTAGCTATGTGCACATAGCAATGTAGGTTGTAGTGCAACGTACAAGTAGGTTGTACAGTAATGGATGTTCATCAGTACGTTACTATGTGTATACATATGTGGAACTAAAAAGGAGTATATATATATATATATATATATATATATATATATATATATATATACATATATATGTATATGTATATCGAGATATGTATATATATATATATATATATATATATATATATATATATATAATATGCATATATGTATACATAGATAGAGAGGGATGTAGAAATACATAGACATATATAGTTTCACAGTGTCATAGTTTAGTACTAGGCTATCTGCAGACAGTGTACAGAATAGATTTAGAAAACTGTGTCTCTGTATAGTAGTGACACAGTGAAGACCCCCTTACATAATAGCATTAGTTTACTGTGCCTCTGTCTAGTAGTGACACAGAGATGACCCCTGGTGTAAACCTATGATCTCTCATCCACTTGTCAAGAATTCACATGAAGAGAGTCAGTGAGGGTCTCTGCCTAACATGAACTGGGATTCTGTTCCAGAGTATGGGAAGCCTCTGAGTTATGGATCTGTCCCTACAGCATGTCCTATTCATATTTGTGCTGAGGTTTAAATCTGTAGCTCTTGTGGTTCTGATGGATTTGGATTTTACGAGGTGGAACATGTCCATCAATTCCTGATTGGACATGGCCTTGTACGTCAGGCACAGATCACCTCTAAGTAGGCGGTATGCTACGGAATAGAGCTGGAGTTTCTTTAGTCTGGCAGCATATGACATTTGTTGGAGACCCTTGATCCTCTTGGTGAGGTACTTATGGGGTCTCCCTAGCTGTTGCAAGTGCCAGGTGAGGTACATACCAAATGGGGCATAGTACACATTCATGGGCCTGATAAGGGAGGAGTATAGGGGTACAATGACCTCCTTTGATCTGGATGTGAATCCCTTCATGATAAGGTGGGCAAGGTAGGAAGTCTATCCAACCACTTTGGCAACGTGGGTGTCAAATGAGAGGTCAGTATCGATTTGTGTCCCCAGATCTCTGATTGCTTTGTCTGTACTCAGTGGGTTACTGTCTATGTAATAATATGTGGGTACTTTGTTTTTCCCAAAGGGTATGACTATACATTATTTGGCATTCAGTTTAAGGCCATGACTCCGGCACCAGTTGTCCGTTTCAGTGAGGCCTTTCTGTAGGATGTATGTGTCAGCTGGTGTATCGACTATGGAGCCTAGTATGCAGTCATCTTTGAACATTGTCAGCCACTACCCTCCCATGTTTGCTTCCACATCTGAGAAATAAATGCCGAACATGAGGGGTCCCAGGACAGAGCCCTGTGGGACACCACTTGTGGCTGGCTCTGAGTCTGACATGGCACCAGTGATTTTGACTTTATGGTTTCTATCCTTTAGCCAGTTTCCAACCCATCTTGTGACATATGGATTTACATTTAAGCTGTTGAGCTTGTCTATGATGCCAGAGTGGGGTATTGTGTCGAAAGCTTTAGCCAAGTCCAGGTAGGCTGTATGGACTGCTGTGCCCTCGTCAATGGCTCTAGTGACTGTTTTGAAAAGGTCAACCAGGTTCAAAAGGCAGGATCTGCCCTTTACAAAGCCAAACTGTGTGGGATCATGTGTCTGTAAGTCCCCAATGTCTCTGTGTATGAGTTCCATAATGAGTCTTTCCATAGCGTTGCAGACCAGGCTGGTTAACTTATGGTGCGGTAATTACCAGGGTCTGTAGAGGTGCCTCCTTTGTGGAGTGGGACTACTGTTGCTGTATGCCAGTGTCCAGGTATATATGCTGTAGTAAGGCTACGGTTAAATAGCATTTTATGTGTGGGTTTAGCTCCTCTTGGAGTTCACGTAGCACGCAACCCGGGATACCGTCGGGTCCCATTCATGCTGTGTTTATAGCTTTGCTGAGGGCGGTTCTCAGCTGGACATCTGAGATGACAGGGAGGCTACATTCAGCTGGGATAAGTAATTCCTCTTTTGGGGGTGAGGGAGGGGAGAAATCTGCACTGAACCTGTCGGCCAGAATGTTGGCAATATCTGTGTGTTCAGTGTAGTTTTTGTCACTGTGAACTAACTCTAAACATATCTGAGGGTTTCCGCCCAGGTGTCTAACATAGCAGAAGAAGGCCTTGTGGTTATCTGTAGTGTCCATAGTGATTTTCCTCTCAAAGATGGCCTTGCATGTTTGTATGAGAGAACATAGCTTTCTACTAGTGCCGATTAGAGATGCCTTATCTTTATGGGATTCTGCTCTGTCGTGCAGTAGCTTTTGTTATACAATTTGTTCATGGCTGGGGTCCACCAGACAGGAAGCCTGCTCTTGGTGGAGAGGGTCTTGGTTTTATTTGTGATTGCATTATCCATGCATTCTTGGAGATGTCCGTAGAAAGCATTTGTGAAGGAGTCTGCATTGTGGGATGTGGTTTCCACTGGCCCAGTGGGCTTAAAGGATACCAACTCAGTTTTAAGAAGTGTAAGGTCGGCTTTTGAGAGGTTTCTCACTGTAGTCTTTTGTGTTGTGGGTGGAGGTGGGATATGTATATCCAGGGTGATTAGTTTGTGGTCAGATGTGACTAGTGAGGGGTATACTTCCAGTGTGTAGCACATTGTTCCCATGTTTGTGATGATCAGGTCTAGTATATTATCTCCCCTTGTGGGAGAGGTGACTAGCTGTTCCATTGCATTTGAATTAATGAATTCCGGGAACCTTTGGGCTAGGGTGTTTGGGCTAGAATAATGCACCCAGTGTATGTTAGGGTAGTTGAAGTCTCCCAATATGATGGTGCTTGGTGGGACATTCATATCCTCCAATGTTTTCAGGAAGGCTGACTGTGGTTCCTGAGATTGGGAGGGTGGTCTGTAACATGCTACCAGTGGTATAGCAGTTTTGCCTATGGTTATTTGCACCTGGATGGTCTCTGATGCTTCATGTGTTGCCACTAACCTGGAAGTGTGGGTGTCCTTGATGAATATGGACACTCCCCCTCCCTTTTTGTTTTGGCCCGAGTTTTGGGGCCAAAAAGCATGATACGAGGTATAGCCTGGTACCGCTAGTGTGCTCTCAGGAGCCTTGAACCAGGTTTCACTTACTGCACAGACATCGAGATTGATAGAATATGTATGTACAGATATATGTAATACACGGTTGACTATTGAAATGTCAATCCCGACATGTACGACTCGTCTTGCACGAAAGCGGAACTGCGATCGCCACTACACCGACTCCCAGATGGGCGAACGGCAAAACCTCGCCCCTATCCGACCCATGGTAGCATAGGTGTGGAGGTGTTGCTCGGCCGGTAATGTCGATCGTCGAAGTTTTCGTGGTTTCGGTTCGCTAGTGAACAGTTTTCACAGTTTCGGTTCACGCAAACACGTCGCTGAGGCTGCCATTCAAACGAATTGCATTCGCACATTCAATAGTAAACCGTAATACACACATACATATATAGATATATGTAGATACATATACATATACAGACAGATCTGACTGACAACAGATATGTCTGTATATGAATATCTCTCTCTCTCTGTCCCACCCCCTCTCACTCTCTCTCTCCATCGGTCTCTCTCTATCTCTCTCTCCCAACATCTATATGTATATATCTATATATATATATATATATATATATATATATATATATATATATATATATATATATATATACATACATACATATATTATATATATATATATATATATATATATATATATATATATATACTGAGTGAAGCACATGTGTGCAGATGTATTGCAACAGGTGCCTGGTGACAAAGGCATGGAGTGAACACCAGTGTGGATACTGGAGTACCATACCCCATTCCAAAACACTGACACCAGTAACCACCACATATGTGCATGCCTGCCCACCACTGCATGTGTTAAGGGGGAACAGGGGCAACAAGTGTACAATAGGCTCCCCATTGATATATACAGTGGCACACTAGTCCTGTAATACCTGTACATGGAATGTGTCAGCAGACATGGTGTGTCAGCTATGGACATGTAGGTCACTGTACCCCTCTACACCCCACAATGTCCTACACGGTATGTATCTCCCATGACAGCTACAGATATGGAGAAGGACACAGACATACGCAAGTAACTGTGTCAATGCACTCAAACACATTACCTATGCAGAGTGACTGACAAGACCACAGAGCGCACACAGACTACCTACATAGAGGTTACCACTGCTGGATATACATAGTTAGGTCACACCCATGACAGTTGTCCAACAACCATGGTAATACCTCCAACATCCACAACCCAAATTACCTATGTCTGTCGTCCTTGTCACCGCAGTATAGAGCACATGGTGGAGGTACAGGTCCCTACCCACAGATACGACATAACCTGGAGTAAACCACACAGAATTAAGAAGCAAGGCTCCCCATGAGTAGATGTCAGACATACCCCTGCTGAATGTTATGCAGGTAGGTAATATGCCATATGAGTCACCCTGTGTAACTGTTTGTAAGGAGCAGGTACGATCATATCACATGTGTCACAAGGGGCAGAGTAGCATAACAGTATGCTACTGTAGGCCCAGGGCCAATAGCATATTACCTACCTAAGACACAATGCACACCCATGAACCCATTGCAAACCAAATATGTGAGGTGGAATGAGTGTGCCAGTGACTGGGTGCATGTTATGTACTGGTGTGATTGTTCACCATGACTGTCTGTCTGTCATGGTAGTGTGTGTCCTTGGTGTGAGGCCAGAGACAGATATGTGAGGTATTGCGATCAACACATACTACATTGCCATATGCTGTGCAGTGTTACCCTGTATGTGACTGTGGTGTAGGTAGGGTTATGGCAAGTAAGAGTAGTGTGCATTACCAGTAAAATATGTAACGTGCATTGCATGCAGTGCATGGGTTGATAATGTTCCCCATACAGTACCTTGATACAAACCCCCAGTGTGAGGTTGTGCATTGGACCTGAACCAGTATGCTGACTGCTGCAGTATACTAGTCTGTCGTATGGAGTGTGCCAGATACTGTTGCACAGCTGTCGGCTGAGCACTGATATCTGGTCATTTACATGTGTATCCCCCAATAGACAGACAGATGCTATATATGGGGGTTAAGTTATATCGCTACAGTCGAGTATTATGTGTATTATGTGTGCCATAGTTTGTTGACAGATATTGCTGACATATTTTCCTACTCCTTTTTAGGGCTATGGTTCATCAGCGAAACCCTGTGTACTCCGCTGCAGAGGAGGAAGAGATACACCAGAGCCTGGTGCAGGATTTCGAAATACTCTTTTCCCACACCAGCCAGAACCAGTAGGAGAGGGCTGCACTGTGGCAAGACCTGGTCCATCGGGTAAATGACATAGGCACACATAATCGGACATATGAGCAGGTACGCCATCACTGCAGTAATTTAATTAGAAATGTCCATCAGCATGCATCGGATATCCACAGGCAGCAGCTTGCCACAGGTGGTGGGGTGGCTAGACATCCCCCCTCACCAGACTGGAGGGACTACTCCTAAGTGTTGTGGCTCCAGCCCAACAGCAACAGCAGCAGCATACATGTGTAATGATGGAGGCTGGAGCCACCCAGCAGCAGGACACGGAGCATGCAGGTAACATGCCATGTGTATAGTTGACCGTTCTGTACACTGTTAGTTTATGCATGTGTGAGGTGTGTCCTCGATTTGTAGCTGTAATCTTGGTAATTATTGTGCAAGAGTGATATTCTCAATATCAGCAGTAGACCTGTGGAAGCTAACTGTTGCACTACTGAACTGTATCATACTCACAGTATCAATGGCACAGTTGTGCCCACTGACAATAAATGTCTCATTTCTGCAGGTCCCTCTGGTGTAACAACAAGGCAGCCTATCCATGCTGGTGAGTGTGTAATAACAATACCTTCAATACTTTTGATACTAATAGTAATAATAGGCTGAAGCAGTAGTGCTATGTGTTTGATTGCAGGTGTGTTTGTGTCTGTGTATTGATATCTCATATACTGAGGTGTGTGCATGTGTGCATGTGTGCATGTGCCCTGTTTGCATGTGTGCATGTGCCCTGTGTGCATGTGTGCATGTGCCCTGTGTGCATGTGTGCATGTGTGTATGTGCCTTGTGTGAATGTGTGCATGTGTACATGTGTGTATCAGTGGTGACATTGTGTACACATTGTAAACTGTGTTTCCTGTTTACTCCCACAGGTTCTGGTGCTGCTCTGGTGTTGTGCAGCAGGGAATCTGAATCAGCTGCTGTGGATAGTGATAATGATGATACCTGTGTAATGGCACAGGGAGGTGTGCCAGGGTCCGTCATTGGTCAGCCAATTGACAGTACACAGCTGTCGACCCCATCAATGCGCACAGTCATCCTGCCAATACATCCTTTGTCACCAATGTCCCTAGGTGATGGACAGGATACAGTGGGCATTGACCAGGGTAATGTGGTATCAGTGGCACATGCATCCCCACACAGCAGCCATGGCCAGGATCCTGACATGGTACCACACAGGCAGACGTCCAGGGGTTCTTGTGGGAGCATCCATGGGCGTACCGCCCCTGTCAGACGTGCCCACAGAGGTCTTTCAACCTCAGCTATGTTTCGGGCTGTAATGCAGGCACAGTCACGTATGGAACGGTACACCAGACAGGGTCTGAGGGAGCTGAGAGCATGTCACACAGCTATGAATGACAGTATGCGTGATGTTGCGGCAGCCATCCGTAACTTCACCGAGGTCATTGACAGACGTTGAGGGGACACATTAGATCTGTTCCACAACTACATGTCCATGAGCTAGGGCAATGGTGGATGGTTGAGGTTTCGATGTGACCATATGCCAGCAACAGCAGTAGCTGGCAGCCGTCACGGACGACAACAGACCCGCGGCTGCTCCCATAGTGCCAGCAGCAGCCCCAGCAATGCTGGGTCTGTGCTGTCATCAGACCGCCCCAGGAGACTATTTGCACGTGGCTCTGGACAGTCCCAACAGGGACCTGTCTCCAGTCACCAACCACCTGCTTCTGATGACAGTACCCAGTCTGGCTTAGTACCTGATATGGTCCGTAGCACCCCTGCCAGGCACAGGTACCGTGTCCATGGCCACAGACAGTGATCTGTATGACCTGGCAGGTACAGTCTGTGGCTGTCCACAAACACCTGTATATGGCAGCCATGAGGTGGGACTGTGTGCATGCATACACACATACAAATTGATAACATCTAGGGCTACCGCATACATGTACACACTGCATCAACATTGCCCCATCTTGTACTGCTGTCCCTCACCAACACACACACACACACACAGACATGTCAATTGGTTGTATCAGTGGCAGACTCAGGCATACCAAGTACACACCCTGTGCATATGATGAAACTCCTGCAATCTGTAACATCGATGCAGGAACAGGTTAACATGGTGCTGATGCACAGGGTGACTACATAGAAGTGTTGTAATAGTATAATGCTGACAACAGTACAGTGTAATGATATCATTGTGGGTATATCCCAGCATGCCTGATGCAGTTACAGTATGAATGTCACTGTATTGTTTTGTACACCCATAGTAATTACCATAGTGTACTGTCTGCACATCTTTGCATACTGGTGGTGAGGCTGTCAAGAGATGGCCACCTACATAGGTAGCACAGGGGATATGAAAATGTACATATTGACACTCAATGATGGTCATGTCAACTGCGAGTTGCATGCTGTCCGCACTTGACTCTGCAATGAGGATGTTTGAGGATGTTGATATCTGTGCAGTAATACACAACAGGTTCAAGACTCACAAGAGCACACTAGCACTACAAGGTCACACCTCATACCATGCATGACAGCCCCAAAACACAGAACTAACTATGACAGGAGGGAGAGTCTCCATACATGTAAAGGATACTGTGGTGCCAGGACAGGTAGCATACATCATACTAAGTCTGGAACTGCTGAGTGAGGGCTCAGTGTCTGTTATTTGAAATGTGTATTATTACAGGTATGAGCACTTGGGTATCAGGCCAGTTATTCAACATTAGGAAGGTACATGGTCTATACACTTGTGGGGGGTGGGGCTGGACCCAGCCTGTCTGACCTGTGAATGTCTGGGTACAGGCTTATAGTGCCTGCATATATGCACTGTCACCTACTGGAAGTCGTACACCTTGTTTGTTGTAGCATAGTCTACATACAGGCCTGCTGACTGTAGCTTTGTTTGTATGCATGTTTGCTTGTTATGTTCCTGAAACACTGATTCCACCTGCAGTGCAGATTTACAATGCCTCTGTGGATCCCTAGTGACATCTGTATTGCTTACTGTACTGATGTCCATGTCTCACTTGACAGAACGTCACTGTTTGTCCTGTTTGCATGTAGGTTGCCTGTAACACATTGCATATGACTTACCTTGCATTTGCTCAAGACAGCATTCATATATGCCAGCACTAACAAATCAGGAGCACTACACCCTCACATACTCACCTTGAGTACCTTGTTCCCCATTGGCCATATGTGTCGTTAATTAGTATGGGATTCACAATGCTATGGTAGCATGTGCAAAGGTCACCTGTCAATCTACTCTCTGGTCCAGTTGGTGAATCTGTGAATCATGTGGCAATATTACAGCTGCCTCATGTACACAGACAACCCTCTCCCCTTCCCATACACTTACAACACATGTGAGAGATGCAACCACATAGCCAAACTGGGGGCTAAGCTCTCTTAACTCAGTACTGGCATACCCTGTCAGGTGGAGTGGGATACTACAGTGAATACAGTATCAGTCTCACATAGACCTGCCATGACCGCAATCCAAACACAGAAACACACAGGTACATTCTTGGACTCTCAGAATAGCATCCTGCCTGAGCAGCTGACACCTGCAAAGCAGACACACAAGCAAACGTTAAGCCAGAGCAGAGCACGTGCAACACATAGCTCACAAAGCCTGTGTGCCAAACAGTCACAGGCCATACGGCTTGACAACACACCTGCTACAGTTGTAATAGGTACCTCTATCGTCAGGTACACTGAGGTCCTGCTCACCAGGCTGAACAAGGTGAAGGTCATGCTGAGATGCCCGTCGGGCACTATGATCCACCACATAACACAAGCATACAGGTCACTCCAAGGCATGTAGAAATATGACTCAGTCATTGTCTGTGCCAGTGTGTATGACCTGTGATGCACCTCCCTGGACTACATGTTAGGGGACATAGAGGGGCTCTCTGAGCTTGTGGCACAGGCTGGTATGACCTTGACCTTGAGTAGCATCTTACCCTCACCAATGCTGCCACAATATGTAGACAGGATGATCAGTTTCTACAATTACCGTATGTTTCTGTGACATTCAAAGGGGATCCAATGCCTGTCAGTGTGGGATTACATGCTGGACAAGCCACATTGCTTTGCTAGGGACAGCTTGCACCTGTCACCCATGGGCCATTGTATATTGGCAGAGGCTCTTGCTACACACATAGTGCCTTTGTATGCAAGACTGACATTACATAGCCACCTACACAGGTATCAGACGGGATAGGACACTAATAGTAATGCTACTCAACAGCAGCAGTGTAAACCTCAAGATGCATGCAGTGGAAACTGTCCTTAGCATGGGGTACAGCAATATCCATGCAGTAACAGACTCCTGGTACAAGGCTCCCAGGTGCACACCATCACTGCCAGGTCATACCTCATACCATGCTTGTCGTCCCCTACACATGCACCAAACCAGAACAGGGGGGATGTATCCAAAGGCACCTCAGATACACACACCCCCAGGTTGGTGGCACAGCACAAAGCATCAGAGCCTATCCATGTGCAACTAACAGTGGGTTAGACTGCCTTCAGGTTCATAGCCTGGCACACACTACCCTCCCATACCCAGGAAACCCACTTGGCCTTCCTGACAACACTGGGAATATGATGGTCTCTACAAACACCATTATATGGGTGGACTGTAACTACCCAAACATAGAGTGTGAGCATTACTCTAGCCCCAAGACCCTAGCTGAAGGGTTCCTAGCATTCATTCCCTGCATTGCTATGGAACAACTTGTTACCACTCCCACAAGAGGTGAACACATGCTGCACCTGTTCATCACCAACATGTGGACTATATGCTCCAGACCAGTTGTGTATCCCTCGCTGGTGGGATGACACCATCTACAACTCACACTGTATATTCACATACCACATGCAGCCCCTGCACAGAACACCACAGTCATACAGTTGTCTAATGCATATTCCATGTATTCACATGAGGCAGGCTTCGGACATGGGAACTATTGAAGTTCACAGGTACATATGTGTAGGTGGCACACACATACATCATGTGTGCATTGACATTACTGATATAATGTATGTTGTGCAATATTGGGAACAACACCCCACACACATGGACAAACTGTGTGACAAAAACACACATGCCGCTTGTAGGATACAAACTGCTACCTAACTATGTTATGACACTTGTGAGAGATGCAGTAGCAGAGTGTGCTATTTGCATTACTGGGAGGTTTGTTTCCTCCTGCTGTACTTATAGGGTGCTGACATCATCAGTGTTTAGACAGTGGAATATGCAGCATGTGTTGTGTTGTACTAGTTGCCCAAAGGGACATTTCTCTTACACGTGGAATTGCACACACACTACTCCCCCACACACATACTGAGCACTTGCAGGATTCAAACCCCTACCTAACTATGTTATGACACTTGTGAAAGACGCAATAGCAGAGTGCACTATTTGCATTACAGGGAGGCTGACTTTTTTCTGCTGTACTTATAGGGTGCTGACATCATCAGTGTTTTAGACAGTGGAATATGCAGCATGTGTTCTGTTGTACTAGTTGCCAAAAGGGACATTTCTCTTACTCATAGAATTGCACACACACTACTCCCCCCCACACAGTCACATACTGAGCACTTCCAGGATTCAAACCCCTACCTAATATGTTATGACACTTGTGAGAGACGCAGTAACAGAGCACGCTATTTGCATTACTGGGAGGCTTGTTTTCTCCTGCTGTACTTATAGGGTGCTGACATCATCAGTGTTTAGACAGTGGAATATGCAGCATGTGTTGTGTTGCACTAGTTGCCAAAAGGGACATTTCTCTTACACGTGGAATTGCACACACACTACTCCCCCACACACATACTGAGCACTTGCAGGCTTCAAATCCCTACCTAACTATGTTATGACACTTATAAGAGATGCCGTAGCAGAGCATGCTATTTGCATTACTGGGAGGCTTGCTTTCTCCTGCTGTACTTATAGGGTGCTGACATCATCAGTGTTTAGACAGTGGAATATGCAGCATATGTTGTGTTGTACTAGTTGCCAAAAGGGACATTTCTTTTACACACACACTACTCCCCCCCCACACAGTCACACACTGAGCACTTGCAGGATTCAAACCCCTACCTAATATGTTATGACACTTGTGAGAGACGCAGTAGCAGAGCGCGCTATTTGCATTATTGGAAGGCTTGTTTTCTCCTGCTGTACTTATAGGGTGCTGACATCATCAGTGTTTAGACAGTGGAATATGCAACATGTGTTGCGTTGTACTAGTTGCCAAAAGGGACATTTCTCTTACACATAGAATTGCACACACACACTACTCCCCCCCCACACAGTCACACACTGAGCACTTGCAGGATTCAAACCCCTATCTAATATGTTATGACACTTGTGAGAGACGCAGTAGCAGAGCGTGCTATTTGCATTACTGGGGGGCTTGTTTTCTCCTGCTGTACTTATAGGGTGCTGACATCATCAGTGTTTAGACAGTGGAATATGCAGCATGTGTTGTGTTGTACTAGTTGCCAAAAGGGACATTTCTTTTACACATAGAATTGCACACACACTACTCCCCCCCACACAGTCACACACTGAGCACTTGCAGGATTCAAACCCCTACCTAATATGCTATGACACTTGTGAGAGACACGGTAGCAGAGCGCACTATTTGCATTACTGGGAGGCTTGTTTTCTCCTGCTGTACTTATAGGGTACTGACATCATCAGTGTTTAGACAGTGGAATATGCAGCATGTGTTGTGTTGTACTAGTTGCCAAAAGGGACATTTCTTTTACACATAGAATTGCACACACACTACTCCCCCCCACACAGTCACACACTGAGCACTTGCAGGATTCAAACCCCTATCTAATATGTTATGACACTTGTGAGAGACGCAGTAGCAGAGCGTGCTATTTGCATTACTGGGGGGCTTGTTTTCTCCTGCTGTACTTATAGGGTGCTGACATCATCAGTGTTTAGACAGTGGAATATGCAGCATGTGTTGTGTTGTACTAGTTGCCAAAAGGGACATTTCTTTTACACATAGAATTGCACACACACTACTCCCCCCCACACAGTCACACACTGAGCGCTTGCAGGATTCAAACCCCTACCTAATATGCTATGACACTTGTGAGAGACACGGTAGCAGAGCGCACTATTTGCATTACTGGGAGGCTTGTTTTCTCCTGCTGTACTTATAGGGTACTGACATCATCATTGTTTAGACAGTGGAATATGCAGCATGTGTTGTGTTGTACTAGTTGCCGAAAGGGACATTTCTCTTACACATATAATTACACACACACTACTCCCCCCCACGCAGTCACACACTGAGCACTTGCAGGATTCAAACCCCTACCTAACTATATTATGACACTTGTGGGAGACACAGTGGCTGAGCACGCTATTCAAATTACTGGGTAACATTTGTGCTCCTGACATATGTATAGTGTGCTGACATCATTATGTATGAAGAGGTATGTACATCTGTTACTATCCATCAGTACAGGGGAGAGCATATCTATGCATTAACTTTGCACAGGCACAGTGGCCTACTGTACTGCGGAGGCAGACACCAAATACACTGTGGATAGCCTTCTGTATTCTCTAGGGACAACAGCCTAGTATTGCACACTATGGCCATATGTTTACCTGTCAGATGCAAGTATCTGTTGCTCATATACTGTTTGTGGGTCTTTATTGCCATAGCTTTCCCTATCTCTATGAACAACTTGTGTACTGTGGAAGATGTTTGCATATGAGTGGGATCCAGTACTTTACTTATGTCTCTGTTGTAATTTCACTGTGTGCACTGGGCAGATTTCTGTATTGTGGGAGGTTCCTGTGTTAACACATACAAATGCCAGATATGTGTGTGCAACTGCTGAACTGTGACATGGCCTAAGTGTGTGAGCATGCCCAGTTCACAGTTTCTATGGCTTCTTGACTGACACGTCTCATTTATCTAAGTGTGCGAGCATGCCCAGTGTGAACTTTATTTATGTTGGGATCTGTGGTCCATCACATTTGTGTTTGTGTGTGGACGTCATCTATATTTCACATGTACAGTTGAGTGTTGGACGTCAGGTTGTGTTCTTACTGCCCAACTGCTTTGTGTCTGAACCTAACAGGCATTATGCTGTGCCTGCAGGGTTGCCATGGGATAGTTTGCATACAGTTGTCAACATCCTTTCCTACTGACCAAACAGTGTATTGTCGTATAGTGTACTGGTTCAATACTTTCACTGTGGTGGACAGTATCATTGGTTTCAGTCCTATCACTGCGTGTAATATTTATAGTGAGCACACCAGACTGGTTGAGGGCCAGTTGTGCAGATATGACCATGTTGCATTTTGTTCAGATATGGACAGCATAGTACATGATTGTCCGACATTGTTAATGTATTCCTCAACTTGTGTGGACAGTGACAAACAATGGCCATGTGCCCTAGTCCATTTGTAATGCTAGTCAGAGAGTGTTTGTCCTTCAACACACATTTACTGGTGTTTGCCGTGACATATGTCAAGGTTAGTGTGCTGTGCCTCTGTCTACCCGTGACATACAGGTGATATCCAGGGTACACCTACCATCTCCCATCCAGTCATCATGATTCCTCTGGATGACAGTCAATGAGGGACTCCCTGGATAACCTGTACTGGGAGTTTAGTCGTGAGTGGAGTGAGCTTCTGGGTTATGGACCAATCGGTACAGCATGTCCTGTTTATGTCTGTGCTGGGGTTCAGGCCTGTCAGCTGCATAGGTCACCAGCATTCATATTTTACATGGTGCCATATGTCCATTGATACCAGCTTGGTCATGGCTTTATACATCAGGCACAGTTCACCTCCAGCCAGGCAGTATGGCACTTTGTGGAGCAGCAGCTTGTTTAATCAGGTGACAATCTGGCTACAGCTCTGCGATCCTCCTGGTGGGGTATTTGTGGGGTCTTTCCAGTTGATGCAGGTGTCTGCTAAGGTACATCCCTCAAGGGCCATTGTACACAATTGTGAGGCTGATGATGGATGACTGGAGAGGTACATTGACCTACCCTGACCTAGCTGTGCTTACCTTCATGATTAGGTGGGTATATGGTATGTTTCTGTAACCACTACAGACACATGGTTGTCACATGCAGGATATCTATCACCTTGTGTCCCCAGGTCTCTTATTGTTCCTGATGTACTTACTGGGTTAACACCTATGTGGTAATTTCTGGCCATGTACTGTGTTTCCACAGGGGATGACTATACACTATTCTGCATTTAGCTTGTTGACATGGCTGTGGCACCACTTGTCTGCTTCTATGTGTGCCTTTTGTAGGTTGCTTGTGTCAGCTGGAGGGTCCGATATGGTGGGCAGTTTGTAGTCTTCTGCGAACCTGTTCAGACAGAGTCCTTCCATGTTGGCCTGTACCTATGTGACATATATAGCATACAAGAGAGGTCCCAGGACCATGCCTTGTGGGATGCCAGTTGTTCCTGGTTTGCAGTCTGACATGGCTGCAGCATGTCTGACCAGGTCAGTTCTGTCCTTGAGCTGGTTTGCAACCCATCTACTTGGATAGGGGTTTATAGTTAGGCTGGTGAGCTTATCTGTACTGACCAACTGGGGTATTGTATGGAAGGGTTTAGCAAGGTCCAGATAGGCTGTGTGATCCACATTCCCCACGTCAATGGCCTTGGTGCACGTTTCACATGAGTCAGACATGTGTAAGGGGCAGGATCTGCCCTATGACAGCCACACTGGGTAGAGTCCAGTGTCTGTAGGTACCCAATCTTGTTATTCCTGGGATCCATGATCATCCTCTCCATTACTTTGCCAACCTAGATAGTCAGGGTTGAGGGGTGATAGTTTGCAGTATCCATTCAGGCACCACCTTTGTGGTGAGGGACCACTGTTGCTGTACACTGCTCTTTGGGTACATATCCTGTGGTAAGACTGATAGTGCGCAGTAGTGCTATTTGGTGTTCCATTCTTCTTACAGTACTTGTTGGACACAACCCAGGACACCATCTGGTACCATTGATGCTGTGTGGTGTGCTTTGTAGATGCTGGCTGTTACCTCATCATCTGAAATGTCAGGGGGCCAGCACTCTGCTGGGATAGATATTTGGCAGTAAGGTGCTGGTGGGGAGTTTGCAAAGAATCTGTTGTATGTTGGCAATGTGTGTGGGTTTGGTGTATTGTTTGTGATATTTGAGTACTGCAGAGCATATCTGTGGATTATCACCATGGTTCCTACCATCAGGTAGGACAGCTGTGTGATAATCCTTTGTGTCCTGCACAATTTGTATCATCATAGGTTTAGGTTCATACTAAGCTATCTGCCCCGGCCATGTTTGAGCATGGACAGACTGTGTGTGAGTTTTGACACCCCTTGCAATGTGCATATTATGCCCATTTAGGGTTTACTTTACTAGATGTGACACAGGGATGGCCCCCAGTGTACACCTACTAACTCCCATGCACTTCACCAGATTTCTCTTGTTGAGCATGAGTGTGGAGCTCAGCCTATCATGGACTGGGATTCTGTTCCAGAGTGTAAGGAGCCTCTGGGTTATGGATCTGTCCCTCCAGCACATCCTATTTATCTATGTGTGGAGGTTCAGATATCTCACTGTGGTGTCTCTGCTGGATTTGGGGTTTCTGCAGTGGAGCATGTCCATTCATTCTGGATTGGACATGGCCTTGTACATCAGGCATACATCGCCTCTGACTGGGCAGTATGCTTGTGAATTGGGCTGTGGTTTCTTCAGCCAGGCTGCAGATGTCAAATGTTTGGACTCTTTATCCTGTTGGTGAGGTACATTTGGGGTCTTTCTAACTGCTGCAGGTGTAAGGTAAGGTACATCCAAACTGGGGCATTGTTGTCATGTATGGGCCTGATAAGGGAAGAGTATGGGGGCACAGTGACCTCTCTTGATCTACATGTGCATCCTTTCATATTAAGGTGGACAATATAGCAGGTCTTCCTGGCCACCTTTGCAATGTGAGTGTCACATGACGGGTTACCGTCCACTTGTGTCCCTAGGTCCCTGATTACTTCTTCCATACATAATGGATTGCCACCTATGTCATACTTTGTGTGTGCCTTGTTTGGTATTTGTTGAGACATTCATACTCTGCAGTGTCTTCAGGAAGGCTGGCTGGGGTTCCTGGGTTTGTGAGTGTGGTCTGTAGCAGGCTGCAAACAGGGACGCAGTTTGAGCCACTGTTACTTGCCTGTGGATAGTCTATGCTGCTTCTTGCTGTGGTACCAACCTGGGGGTGTGGTTATCCTTGACAATTACTGATAGCCACACTCCTATTGTAGTGTGTTCCATGTTTTGGAGCTGTAGAGCATGGTATGAGGCATAACCTGGTAGTGTTAGGGTGCTTTACTGGGCCTTGACCCAGGTTTCTGTTACAGAACAGATATTACCATTCTCCATGCTGTGGTGGGTTTGGTCTGCATGCACCTTTCAGGTTAGACTTCTGGTGTTGGGTAGCATTACGTCCAGGTTGTTATACCTTGTGCTACCTATGGTGGTGGGTTTGTGTTTCCAGCCTTACCTATTCAAGGCACAGTGGGGGTGACAACAGCCTTTGCCAGTATCCACACAGCCAGGTGTGCTGGGTGCGTGCCATCCCTAGCAGGTGGGGCATCATATCTTGCTCAGCATGTCATCCCAGGCTGTCAGCCATTTGTTCCGCCTTGCTAACAGCAATATGTCAGCCAATTATTGTACTTGATCTTGTTGTTTTCATAGTATGGCATCATGCTTGGTGAGAATGAGATGTTAGGCAGGGTATTCATGTTTGCATATACTAGATGGTGTTACATTGCTTAACACATGGCAATCTTGCCTCAGGTGGTGCTGCAGGGCTGCCTCTGTCGGATGCACATACTACACTCCCTGTACATGTTTGAGAGCAGGTTGTGTCATGTTAGGCGTCCCTGTTACTATATGAGTGAGTCAGAGAGGGGTATCATTCCCAGGGTTCCTACTGAGCCAGTGTATGTGCTATGCATTGCCTCTTTGCCAAGGCCAGGGCATACTGGGCATGCCTCCTTCTGCCTACTGGGGCAGGCTCAGGTTGTTCCTCCTCCGAGTCACGCTCTGCCTGTGATGGCCTTGGCAATGGTGGGGGGCTGTTTGTCCCGGCCCTATGCTGTTCCTGCTGCAGCTGTTTTTGCAGAATCATATTATGTAGCATAGCACATACCATGACAATTTGGGTACATGTAGTTGGTGAGTACTGCAAGGCTCCACCAGATGTGTCCAGGCACCAGAACCATGACTTGATCAGCCAAAACACACGCTCTATTACATTTTGTGTTTGTGCGTGTGCCTCATTGTGGCGTTCTTGTTCAGGTGTGTGTGCGTTTCTGATGGGTGTCATCAGCCACGGCTCCAGTGCATATCCAGCATCCCCCACTAGGTGACCATGTGGGATGTCCCCATTGGCAAATGTCTGGTACAGCTGCGTCAAATGCCAGATATGGGAATCATGGTAGCTTCCAGGGCAGCCAGAACACACATTCATTATTATGCCCTGGGCATCACACACGACCTGGCAGTTGATGGAGGGGAAGCCCTTGCGGTTAATGTAGGCCCTACCCCGCTCACCGGCTGGTGCTTTGATGTGTATGTGCGTGCAGTCTATTGCACCCACTACCTCAGGGTATTCCACTATTTGATGGAAGAGACGCATATTGCTGGCCAATACCTCACGGGAATTGGGGAAATATACATGCTCACCGACATGTGCTGACATGGCATCCAGGAACTGGTGCAGTACCCTGGAGGCTGATGCCTGTGATATCCCCATCATATCACCAGTTGGTCTCTGGAAGGTACCTGTTGCTAGTATTCTTAGGCCAACACATACCTTGGTTTCCACTGGGATGGGTTCCGCTCTGTTGGTTCTGTGTGTGTGGCGTGGCCTGCACAGCTCAACAATTTGCTGCAGGAGGTCTCTGTCCACTCTATAGCGCTCCACTATCTCCAGCTCATGTAACCCCTGGTAGGTGACCCTGGGCCTGTACACTCTTCTCTGTCTCCTCACTGTGGGTTGTCTGGCAGCATTTGCATTGTCACCACCCTCAGCAAGTTTCCTATGTCTCCTTATAACAGCTATGGCAGCCCCTAGAATGTTTGGTCTGAGTGCAGCTTTTTCAGTTTTCACTTCTACTAGCTTACTCCTGTCTTGCAGTGTCTCTTGAGAGAAACATACTGCAATGCTGTTTGCAGTGTTTTAAGTGCTGGGCTGGGCTAGTATTCTGCCTGTGTAATTACCTGCTTCTAATTGTTTTCACCTGCTAGCTCTACTAGTATTCCCTGCTAGCTTCCTACTATTTCTTCTGCTTCCTTTTTCCTCTCTGTTTCCTCAGGGTGGAGCAGCGCGCATACCAACGGAAACACGTTCACAGTGGCTACCATGCGCGCACACATGCTTACATGGACTAGAATCTGCTTATTCGGGTTAAAACGCGTGCACACCGGCGCAAACAGGTTTATATATCTTTACACAGGCTCCTATATGCTTACTCTGCCTTACACGCGCGCACTCTGTCTTACTCACGCCTCCCAGCGCGCACACGCACGCATGCACGCACAGCAAGAAACTTTGGTGTTGGCCACACTGTACACCTTCCATTTCTTGACTTTCCCATGCTTATCTGTTGACACTCCTCTTTCTATGTTGTGATTGAAATCTTTCACATACCACTTTGCTCCAATGAGCTTGATTTCTTCCTGACATTCCCCCCTGTGATGTCACCTATCTCCTACTCTGTTACTCCCCCTTATCTAACTCTTACACTACACGGAATGTGCTCATTTGCTATGTGACAGTGTGATTCACTATCCTACCACTCATTTACATAGGATTGCCTACTAATGCTTAGTTATGTGTCTTACACTCAGCTTCCCTCCTTAGCAACCACTAAACGGTGGCCATGTTGTTTTCGGTCTGCTAGTCCCGGCATTGCAAATCCATGCATTGCATAAAACCAACATTTGTGGGTTTCAAACCTTTATTTTTATGTCTTATTTAGTGCAGCCCGTTTGCGCGGGGCTGCGCTGTGTTTAAACCTTGCCGATCGCCGAAAAAAAAATATTTTTTTCATGTTTGCATCGGGTTACCGTGCCAGTGGCCACATATTTGGCCATTGGCATGCTGCCTGCTACATACGCACACTTTATTTAGAGCTGTCATGGCTCCATTGTGTTATTTGCAGTAACGTACTCAGTTGTCAACTGAGTACATTTCTGCACCTAACACGACTCTTACACGGGCTGGTTTCAGCTTCGTGGATCGCTAATCTACCTCATTTGTATGCCTTTCGGCCGCAAGTGAGGTAAGTAGCATATCCACGCCCTGCCCGTGTAAGAGACGTTTTAACTGGTCTCTTACACGGGATTTCGGGCTGTTCCTGGATCGCGATGGCTGCATGGAGTCTTACACGACTCTTAGACTCCGTGCAAGCCATCGTGAATCCTGCCCTAAAACTTACATTACCATATCTACTGTTTCAACACTTGTTCCTTGCATTGTTTTTGTCACAGCTGCATTAATTGCGCGCTTCTGTGTTGAATAGCTGTACGTTTTAAAATTTTTTAACAGTCATTAGCTAGAAGTGTTGCTCTCTGTGCAGTGGCACCTAGCAGTGATCTGTAAATATGCAGATATCTCGCAACATACCCCCCCCCCCCCTGTAATCTGTGTAGAAGCCAATCTCTTGCAGTGCAAGCAAGCAATAATGCCTGACAGGGTGCATGTTAATATGTAATTAATGCACACCTAGGGGTGTTATGACACACCCTCAAGGGCATTATTGTGCTTAGACAATGGGCTCACTGTAAAATTGTTGTGTTTTACTTGTTTACTTATTTTTTAAGTACTATATTACTTTTTTATATATATTTTTAATGTAAAATAATTCCTCTGCCTACTTTTTCAAACTTGCTGTAGTTTATGTTAATGGTGTTGGAGGAATCATTTTACATCAGAGATATATAAAAAATAATATAGTGCTTAAAAAAATAAGCAAGTAAAACACAACAATTTTACATACAGCCCATTCTTTCTCCCATACACACATACACAGTCTCTTCTGCTTTCACACACATACATATACACACAGTCTCCTCTGCTTTCATACACACATTCACTCACACAAGATCTGTCTCACCCTCTGTCTCAATCTCTCACAGTCTCCAGCTGCTTTCATGTACACATTCAGTCTCACTCTCTCTCCATCTTTTTCACAGGCAGTCTCCTCTGCTTATATACATGCATTCACTCACACATCACTCTTGCTTTCTCTCTCACTCTCTCCATTCATCTCCTCTCTCTCTTTCTCACACACACACACACACACACACACACACACACACACACACACACACACACACACCTCTGCTTTCATGCAGCCATTCACACACACATGCAGATAGAAACACACACACACACACACACACACACACACACACACACACACACACACACACACACACTCTCACACACACACACACACACACACACACACACACACACACACACACACACACACACACACACACACACACACACACGATTCCTTACTCACATACATGCATACACTCTCACATGCATGCTGCATTTTCTTTTGTTTCTCTTTATTTTACACTCGCTAAACAGCAAAAGCACTGCTTGGTGAGTGTAAAATAATGGCTCGCTCACTCTCACTGACATGCACGCATACAGTCACACACAGACACACACATACCTTTTTGACTTTTCTTTTTATATTTTACACTCACTAAACAGCAAAAATGCTGCTTAGCAAGGGTAAAATAATGGCGGCTGTTCTGTTTCCCCAGTCCAAGCTCCACGATGGCTTGATAAGCTGCAGTGAAGCAGCAGACTCATTCTCAGCGGGCATTACTTGTACATTAATACCCTGCTGGAGAACGCTCGTTCTCCAATCAGGGTATTGATGTACAGTTTGCCCATTGTCTATGTTTCCTTAAAATACCTTTACTGTCTAGACAGATTTTTTTAACTACTGGAGCATCTTGTTTGCACATAACTGAGTTCCTTATGTTATTGACCTATTCAATATTTAAATTTCCCTTACTCCTCCCAAGTAGATCAGTAGTCAGAGATATGTCCTTCTCAACTCTCTCTGTGGCCAACCTGGTTGAGATGGGTTTTCTGAGGCATTGTAGCTACTGCCTCAAGTACACTGACAACCCACTTCTTCTTAATAAAACAGATAAAGTATGCAAGAGGAATAAATACACTTTAATACTGGAGGCAAAACTCTCTTATACAACCAACACTAATCCCATAGAGGTTGTCAGTGATGCTTGCACTACGCCTACTGCACAGTTAAAGACCCTACATATAAAACTACTTATGTTGAGACACTTACAGGTAACCTTCCTAAAACACTAAGAACTCCTGCACACCAGCACACAGCCAAATTTGCTGGTTATTGGTACTTCTGTAGTGAGGCACACCAATATCCCCCTCACCAAACTGTGTAAGACAAGGTTCATGGTTAGCTGCCTTTCCAAGGTTAGATTCCATCAAGTCACACGGGCACTCGGGTCATTGAACCACAAGTACCAGTATGACTTTGTCATAGTACATGTGGGCGTTAAATACCTGAGACATACCTCCCTTGACTATCTGAAGCAAGACATGATTAAGCTCGCTGATTATGTGTCTCAGGCAGGTATGTTCCTAGCAGTGAGCAGCATACTACCTTCTCCAAGGATGATGCTACATTGCCAACATAAAATGATTGATTTTAACAACTGGCTTACCTTCTGCTGTCACTCCAAGGGGTACAATATCTGATGGCCCGGGAGGACATGGTTGACAGACCATACTGCTTTGCCAGGGATGATCTGCATTTATCCCCTGTAGGCTTTTGGATATTGGCAAAGACCTTTCCACCTCCATAGTGCCTTTTTTTAGGCAATGCTAAGCTGATAACCCTCCCCAGTTAACTGAATCTTTAATGGAATATCCAAAGGTGGTACTGCTCAGTGCTAGAAGTCTTCCCTGCAAGCCTTTCTCTCACTGGAGAGTATAGACATCTGTGCTGTAACAGGAACATGGTTTAAAGTCATGGAGAGTACTTTAGCAGTGCAAGGTTATAATGCCTTTCACACCTTTAGGACCAGCAACTGCACAGGAGGGAACTAAAGGTGGAGGAGTCTCAGTCTACATTAAAAACAACCTCACATCCAGACTATTAAAGTGTATGATGCACTGGAACTCATACATATGCAACTCACCACAAACAGGGTATTGTACCACATCCTTGCACACTACAGGTCCTCTTCCATGTCCCAGTAAACCCATACTACTTCAATGTACTAGAGTCCCTCACCATATAACACAATCCAATCTTCATGGGGATCTCAACTACCCCTCTATAGACTGGAAATCCTAGACCACTTCTAATGTAAAGCCTAGCGATTCCTAAACTTCCGTTAATACCAACATCCTGGAACAGTTGGTCCCCTCTCCTACCAGGGGTACAAACATTCTTGACCTTGTACTCACAAACATGGGGGAACAATGTTCTTCATCCAGTGTAATGTCCTTGCTCGTCAGATCTGACCATAAGGCAGTACTACTTGAAATAGAAATGAAATCCAGTGAAACCAAAAACCTTTACGAACTACTCCAAGGCAAAACTCTCTCTACTTAGGGACACCTTGTCTAAATTCCAAGCACCCCCAAACTCAATAAATGCCATAGCATATGCAGGTTATTAACAAAATCCATGTATAGCTATGTTGATAGCTATAAGAAGGCAAGCTGTGTCCACTCGTATTAAGAATAAGACAAACTCAAAAGACAGGCCCACCTGGTGAATCACAATATGAATTGATTATATAATAAAAGAAAAAAATATTGGCTAAGTGTAGGAGGAACAAAGCTCAACATACTAAAAGCCTCCTGACCAATCTAAACAGTCTGTTAAGAGAATTAATTAATACTTCAAAGTCTAAATATGAAGAAAAAATACACTCATAGGCACAGACAAGAACAAAGATTTCTACAGCTGTGTTGGTAACCTCAAGGGAAATATGCAGCAATGTGTAGAACTTACTGTAAGTGGCATTACCCACACTGAGCCAGAGGCCATTGACAAACCTTTGGCTGACAGGTTCAGCTCAAATTTCTCCTCCTTGATAGTCCAAAGGAAATACTGCATACCACAACCCCCAACCATTACTAGGAAATTGGTCATCAATGCATTTTCCAAGGCCAAAAACACTGTATCAGTGGACCTTGATAAATAACATCATTGATGCAAATAGCATGAAACGTGACCTCTCTGGTCCACTTGAATCACTTTTCATAGGAAGTTACTAGGCTAATGGTCCTAGGGCTTTAACAAGCCCAGCCATGTAATACCCTTGTACCCTAGTTGACCATGGTTAGATGGTCATTGTTAGCAGAGCGAATAAGTGATTAGCACCGACTTCCCCTGTCCATAAGGGGCATAGGTGCCACCACCCAGGGTGAATTTGCAGTTCTCCCATTCAATTATCAAGGTTGCGCTTATATTGGGTCAGTTGAGGTGCTCTTCTTCACATGAAGTGGGAGTTTATTTCAGAGGAGTGGCAGTCTCTGGGAGACATATTTATCTCTCCAACTTGTTCTGTATATGTCACAGGCTAGGTTGAGATCCCTGGAGCGAGTGACTGTTGTCCCATCTGATTTGCAGACAAACAGCATTTCCATTAGGGTAGAGTCAGAGATCGCTCTGTAGGCCAAGCACATGCTGGCTCTCAGTAGCCTGTAGGATACAGAGTATAGAGACAGGGCCTTCAATCTTTCCATGTAGGTCAAGTTTTAAAGGCCCTCAATTTTCTTAGTTAGAATTCTCTGTGGTCTCTGGTGTCTGGTAAGGTACATGTAAAAGGGAGCATTGTACTCAATTAGTGGTCTAATGAGAGTCGAGTACAGAGGAGCTATAACATCCTTAGTCTTGGATGCGATGCCCTTACTTATGAGATGCACAATGTTGAAGGCTTTCTTTACTACTGTGGACAAATGGTGATCGAAGTTTAAATTGCTGTCAACCTGTGTTCCCAAGTATCTCACCACTGTGTTTGAGCTTAGGGGAGTGCTATCTATAATGTAATTTGCAGGGGCCACTTCTTTGCCAAAGGGGATAATAATGCAGTTTTTTGCATTTAGTTTTAGTCTGTGGCTTTGGCACCAATCATTTGTCTGTGTTAGCCCAATTTTGTAATATATTAACATCATTGGGGACTCAGTGATTGCACCTAGTTTGCAGTTATCTGCAAACTTGGTAAGCCACAGGCCATCTAGTTTCACCTGGACATCTGAGAAGTAGATTCCAAATCGTAGAGGACTCAGGAAAAATCTCCGTGGCACACCACTGATAACTGGTAAACTGGTGGAGATGGAGTCCCCAACTATGACAGTATGCATTCTGTTGGTGAGCCAGTTTGCTACCCATCTAGTGACGTATGGGTTAATCCCCAGCTGAGAGTGTTTCTCAATGATACCTGAGTGGGGGATTGTGTCAAAGGCCTTGGCTAAGTCAAGATAGGCAGGATGTACTGTTTTGCCCTCATCACGGGCTTTGGTGACATTCTCAAAGAAGGCTACCAGGTTTAATAAGCAAGACCTGCCTTTAACAAAGCCAAGCTGGGTCAGGTCAAGAGTTCGGAGGTTGCCTATGTCCTTGTTGGTAAGGTCCATTATGGTTATTTCTATGTCCTTGCAGATAAGGCTGGTTAGGCTTATGAGTCTATAGCTCCCAGGGTCAGTTGATGGACCTCCTTGTGTAATGGGATTACTGTTGCTGTTCTCCATCTGCTGGAACAAAGCCAGTGCTCAGGCTATAGCTGAAGAGAGTGCCAAGTAGTTCTGCTAGGTTTTGTTTTAGATTTTTTAGTAAGCAGCCTGGGATGTTATCTGGTCGCATGGAGGCTGTGTTTTTGGCCTTAGAGAGGGTGGATATTACCTAGTCTTTGGAGATGCTATGTAGTGGACTGGTGATAGGCATGTTTTGGGGTGTGTCTGGTGGGGACAGGGGAGTGAAAGTTTCACCAAATCTGTCCATCAGCAGGTTGGCAATTTCTTCAGGTTCAGTGTGAGTAGTACCATCCACAGTCAGTTCAGCACATAGCTGGGCATTCTCTTTAAGATTTCAGACATAGCTAAAGAAAGTCTTATGACTGTCTTTAGCTAGAGATGCTAATTTAGCCTCATAATTGACTTTAGAGGACTTTACAAGATATCTGATTTGCTTGTTCAAACTGTGGAGGATATTCTTTTTCTGATGAGTAAGTTCCCTCTTGTTATTGATAACAGTTTCTTCCTTTTGTTATATAACCGTTTTATACTTGCAGTCCACAAGGGTGGCCTGTTTCTTTGGGAGGACCTGGTTTTGATCCTGACAGCTACAACTGAGTCTATACAGTTGTTTAAATGTCTATAGAGTGCATTTGTGTACTCCTCTGCATAGGAATCATTATTGGCTGTGTTAGCAAGGGGTTTGAAAGTTTTTCTGTGTTAGCAAGGGGCTTGAAAGTTTTAGTAGGTTGAAGTTTGCTTTGGAGCAATTTTTCAGTTTGTTTGCTCCTGTGGGGCTGTCCAGTCTGATCTTTACTTTAAGTGAGACAGACTTATGATCTGACCTCACCAGGGAGGGCAACACAGACGGGGTAGTACAGTGACTCCCATGTTGGTGAGTACCAGGTCCAGGACATTCGAGTTCCTTGTAGAGGTGCAGACTAGCTGATCCAGAGGATGTGAATTAACAAAGTCCAGGAACCTCAGGGTGATCACATTTCTGCTCATGTATATTGTCCAATCTATGGAAGGATAGTTGAAATTCCACATGACCAAAGTATTTGGCTGCATATGGAATGATTCTAGCAAGTCCAGGTAGTCAGTGTGCTTCTCTTAGTTCATGGTGGGGAACCTGTAGCTAGAGATGATGAGGTAGGGTATTTTACCTATATTTAATTGTACCTGGAGTAGCTCTAGAGAGTCTTACTGTTTAACCAGTCTTAAGGTGCATTTGGATTTAATGAAGATGGATACACCTCCACCTTTAGTTCTTTCACACTTATTTTGGGGTCTGAATATGTGGAAGTCATTGCAGCCTTGTATGCCTGGGGTGCCCTCTGCGGCTTTGAACCAAGTCTCAGTGACTGCACAGATGTCAGCATCTTCCAAGGTGAGGAGTGCCTTCAGGAAGTGCAGTTTTCTGTTGAGGCTTCTAGCATTAAGTAGCATAATTTGAGTTTGTCTCCAGTGGATTTCTTCCCAGGCTGACAGATGCTGGATCCCATTGAACTGACACGAGAAGCTAAGCCTATTGTTGAAGTCAATCATTGTTTGTCTGGATTGTGGCATCATCCTGGGTGAAGGTAAAATGCTACTTAGTGCTAAGGATATACCTGCCTGGGACACATAATCTGAGAGTTCAGTCATGTCTCTCTTCATATAGTCCAGATAGGTACATCTCAAGTCATTCACTCCAGCATGTACTGTGACAGAGTTGTTGCTGTGTCTTTCGGCATTTCCCGGTTAGGGGTCGCCACAGCGGAACTCCGGTCCGCTAATGATTGGCAGTAGATTTTTACGTACTGAGTTGCCAGCTCTGACGCACAATCTTTAACGAAGGTATGCCCATTCATGCATGTCTCCACACAGAAGATGCTTTAGCTGAGAATTGAACAGGGCGTCTTACTGTGAGGCGACAATGCTACTGCAGCACCTCCACCACAGTATCATGTACTGTGACAGAGTCATAATGGTAATTGTTGTTCAGTGGCATGATTTCATGCATGATTTGATGGATCCTGGCACCTGACAGGCAGCTAACCATAACTTTCTCCTTGTCCAGCCTGGTGAGGAGAACATCTGTGCATCTCACTATGGAATTGCCTATGACCAGGACATTAGTTTTTGAGGTGTTTTGCCTTAGGGGCTTATTTGTTGAGACACTTGTATGTGTGCTGCTGTGTGAAGTGGAGTCTGTTCATGTACCAGTATGTGTGATCTGTTTGTGCTTGGGAGGCCTCTAGTCTTTTGGTAGGCTCTGTGTGAGTATCTCTGCATAGGTGGGTCTAAGGGGTTGCTGAAAAGTTTTAAGCCTGACCAACTTTCTAAATTCTGGGCATTGTTTTGCCTCTGTAGCTGAAAAAAGGGTTATTTAATCTTGTAAAGTGCCAATTTATAGAATCATAATGCTATGTTTTGACATTGTTTCATATCATTGATTGAACCACGTCAACAAAAAGTGTGGAATTTTCAAGTGTGGAGCTTTGAGTCATCATGAAGTTCCTATTCCTGCAGAAGAAAACTCCAAAGGAAGTCCATGAATGCATGATGCAAACACTGAGTGACAAGTGCCCTTCTTACACAACTGTGAAGAAGTGGTGTGCAAACTTTCAGCATGGAGATTTTGAGACCAAAGATGCAGCAAGGTCTGGAAGGCCTCACACGGTGTCAACTCCTGAAATTGTTGATCATGTCCATGACCTGATTTTGGCAGATCAGCGAATATCAGCTAAAACAATTGCTGAGACAATACAGATATCTAGGGAATGTGTTGGGTTAATTATCCATGAGCAGCTGGGAATGCAGAAGCTGTCTGCCAAGTGGGTGCCCGAATGTTTGAATACCGATGAGAAAAGATGTTGAGTGGACACTTCAAAGTTGATTTTGCTACATACTGGTGCCAACTTTTTGGAACGACTAGTTACTGTTGTTGAAACATGGTTGCACCACTATGATCCTGAGACAAAACAGTCCATGCAGTGGCAGCACTCGGGTTCACCAAAGCCAAAGAAGTTCAAGACCCAAACATCAGAAGGAAAGGTCATGGACACAGTGTTTTGGGATGAGGAAGGTGTTGTAATGACTATCTTCCAAGGGGCCAAACAGTTAATGCAGAATACTACTGTAACTTGCTGTGCTGATTAAAGGAGGCATTGAAAGAAAAAAGGAGAGGGAAGCTGTGGAAAGGAGTTCTCTTTTTGCAAGGCAATGCACCTGCTCACAAGGCTGGCAAAACAATGGATGTCTTGACAAAACTGGGATTTGAGTGCTTAGACCACCCACTCGACTCACCAGATCTTGCTGCATCTGGCTATTTCCTGTTTCCAAACCTTAAAAAAAGTTTGAAAGGGTGTCAATTTTCAAGTGATTTGGATGTGATTGCAGCAGCTGAACAGTACTTCAGTGACCAGACTTCAGACTTTTTTTGGCAGGGTCAGAGAAACTTCAGACACAATGTGCCAAATGTGTTGAACATTGGGGTGAATACATTGAATAACTTGTAAGTTTCATGGCTCCACATCATTCCTTTCTAGGTTGGGCTTAGAACGTTTCAGCACTCCTGTATGTGACTTAACCTTGTCTTGTGTGAGAGGAGAGGTGTGTGTGCTGACAACCTGCTTGATGTCTTGTTTATTGTTACATGACAGGATTGATTCCAACTTCATGGTATAGTTACATCTCTTACATACTGTATTTATTTGCTTTAGCAGCAAGTAGTTGTCAACTTTTCAACTGGAGTCTGTGGTCAGATTTTGTGCCCAAGGAATGGAAGATGGCTACAGTCATTTCCCTGCAGAAAGAAGGTCCAACCATTGATCCGGGTAACTACAGGCCCATAAGTCTGACAAGCCTCATGTATAAGGCCATGGAAAAAATCATCATGAACATGATAAATGAGGACATAGATAACCTGCATACACTGGACCCATCACAGTTTGGCTTTGTTAGAGGAAAGTCATGCCTATTAAATCCGGGGGACTTCTTTGAGTGAGTTACCAAAACAATGGATGAGGGCAAGGCTGTGCACGCAGCTTACCTCAACCTGGCCAAGGCTTTTGATACAATATCCCACTCAGGCATTATAGACAAACTCACTAAATTAGGTATAAACCCTTTTATCACCCACTAGATAACCAAGGGGCTCACAGATAAGAGCCAGGAAATCAAAATAGGTGAGACCACCTCTACCCAGATGCAAGTCACTAGCGCATTCCCTCAGGGTTCAGAACTTGGCCCTCTGCTTTCTGGAATCTATTTATTTGAAGAGAATGCAAATGCTGAAAGGTTATGACTGACTAAGTTTGCAGATGATTGCAAGCAGATGGTTATCACTGACTCCCCTGCAGACACTAGCATTCTTCAAGCAGGCCTGTCTCTAACTAACAAATGGTGCCAAAGCCATGGTCTTAAACTCAATGCTAAGAAATGTATAATTGTACCCTTTGGAAATCCCAGCTAATTACCATATTGATAATACACCCCTACGAGTTGACCCAGAGGTCAGGGATCTGGGTACTCATGTAGACAGTAGCCTTACCTTTGACCACCATGTGGCCAAAGTACTAAGAAATCCTCTTATGTTATGTAGCTTATAAGTAAATGCATGGCATCTAAATCCAAAGAGGTCATTATCCCACTGTATTTTGCCCTTATCAGACCAGTCATAGAATACAATGACCCCTTCAGTATGTACCTGACCAGGCATATGCAGCAACTAGAGTGACCTCAGAGGTTCATTACAAAAAGAATACAAGGCATAGCAAACCTGCCTTATGCAGAGCATCTTAAAGCCCTTCCTCTCTACTCATGTCTCCTATAGATTGCTGAGGGATGATATATTTCTGACTTCCAAGGCATCTTCAAACCTCACACTTATGAATCTATTATATATTCATAAGTCAGCCAGTACCAGAAATACAAGATCTAGGGACCTGAATTTTGTCTGTGACTTAAACAGAACATACTGGAGAAATACATATGTGTCCCAGAAACAGACCCTCCTAAGGAATAGGATTCTCATCCATATGAAGCTGAGTTTGTCTGTTACCCAATTTAATCACAACCTAGACCAGTGAATGGGGAAAAAGAATATTACATAAGGCCTGGCACCCATGTCTCTTATGGACAGAGGCAGCTTTTAAGTGCTTAACCCTAAAAGTCCTATTTAGATACAAGGCATTATTATTCTTTTGGGAAAACTTGGCTAAGGTTTGATAACCCCCCCTGAGGTCATTAGCCTAATAACAATCTATGAATAAGAAGTCTCTTTCCGCAGTTACCCAAATAAACATCCCAAGGAGTGCCTCCTTAGGCCAAAGAAGATATTTTTCCCACACCTGTAATAGACACCGGAACAATAAACAAGAATGTGGCTAACCCTAGTCCAAAGTGGTTGAAATTACTACACCAGAGGAACCAAGAGAAGAAAGTGAGTGGTTTGAGGAATAACTGTCTACCACTACAGGTTTACTCACCAATGGCTGAGGCACATAGCCCACACTGGCAACAAGGGCCCTTTATTGTGTTGTTTTTTTGTTTTAGGTACAGCAGGAGAAGAGCCAGCAGGACCTTAGTAAGTGTCCATACTGCAGGAAAGGATGAAGACTGAAAGCTGGTAAGCAGTGTTCACAACCAGCACACTCACACCCACACACTAGTACTTACTCCCACAGTCCCTTTTTCTTTAAATTTAACAAAAATATCAAAATTTGTCAGAAATAAAATGGTTGTCTACAATGCACACTGACAGCAACTATGTAAGTAGTTATGAAGTGTACTTGCACACACTAAATACATTCAAAATGTTTTCTGCTTGTATGAAACATGCTCTGACCCATTAATTTCTACAAATCAATTAAAAGTTTACATAAACAGTACACTTTTTTTCACAAAATAGCCCCTAAATCACAAAATAATCCTGTAATTAAAAACAGCAGTCCCTGACAGGAAACTTCTGATAATATGAAAAAATGCAGAGCTTCTTAAAGGAGAAATACTAATTTTAGTCACAACATAAAATAAACATTTTTGAAAGGGGAAGAATTTCTGTCTGGAAAAGCTCTCTGTGGGAACTTACCTGCAAGAAACGAAGCTTTAGGGCCAAGTGCTGTTCCTGTTAAACTTCAGAACTAGTTCCTCTCAGGCCACAAGAAAATGCTGAATATTTCTTTACCCTGATTCCCGATTTCCTTTTAAACACTTACCCACCCCAAAATTATTTTAACACAGCTTTTAGAGAGGAAAATTTTGTTTTAACAATGTTTTCCCCCAAAGTTACAAGTAATACTCATAGTAAAACGTGACTAAAAGTCATGTGATAGTCTAGAAAAACATTTTTCCTCACTTAAAAGTAATACTTTTACAACTTAACTCTCTAACAAAAAATAAGATGTGGAAGATTTTTTTCCACAAAGGAAACCTATTTGCCCAGAAATAAAGAAGCATTAGCCAACTGTCATTCCTCAAAACCCTACATGAGTAGCTCTCTTCAGAGGCAGAAAACCTCTGAAGGGCTTGGCACCCAAACCACTCTTTTTCTTTAATTCTACTTGAGCTGGTTAATGGGTTGGGTGCATGTAAGGTACTGGACCTAATGCAAACAATGCCAAGCCTTTTAAGTGGGAAAAACAATCAACAAAGTATAAATCAGGATTTCCCACCACTATTATGATATTAGATAGAAAGCTCCCACTAGTACCCTTGCCAGACATGCTAAGGATAAAACTGGCCACAGCACTTTCATTTTTCACATATTGGACAGAATCACTCCCAGGCCCCTGGAAGGTAGCACCAACAATAAGCTAGAAAGAAAAAAGCGGGAATGGCAAATAAGATTTAACTCTGGTAAGGCTCCTAGGTCATACACATATTTTCATTCAACTGTATCCTGAACCTCGGGAAAATAGACTACCATCTCTACTACTAATTTGCTCAATTGAATCCATAAATGACAAATATTTTTATATAGTTTCATTTTACTTAGATTATTTGTGTTTCTAGACTGGTTTCTGCACAATATGTAGACATTAATTTAGTTTTCTGGTTTTGGTGCATGCTGTTTTTCTGGGTTTTGGATATATAGCATCCTTCTTTTATTTAAATTTGCTCCATGAAGGCTTATCTGATGAAGCTACCCAGTGAAAGCACTGGTTAGAACTATAATGATCAGAATGGAACATGGATGCCATCTCCTTAGTTTATTTTAATATATGGTGAAAAAGTATATGGTGCTGCTTACTGTGATGGATTTCAAGTCTTCTTAAGACACTCAGTCTTGCTGGCTGGATTCTGCTGAACTCAAAGTCTGCTTTGCATACAGAAACTTGCAGAATATACACTGATGAGAGAATATACTTTGCAGCGTCAACTTAGAGCAGTAACAAATAACTTTTTTATAATAAACCAAACAGACTAACGTTGCAGCTTAAAGTACTCTTCCACTTTACTTCTCATATAGTACAGATGATGTGAGAGATATAACATTTCCCTCAAGACAAACGTGTCTCTACCAATACCTCTGACATAACTGGATTGATACAGATCTTTATATACAATTTTAGTCATGCACATACATATATATTTCCTTTTGGTATTCTATTTTGGAGAATTGCTCATCCTTTAGAAACCATACTAATTGTTGCAGATGCTGACTCAAACTGCTGACTTAATAATATTATGTTTCAGCTTTTCTTGTTTAACAATGTCTTGTCACATTTTTGCTGAATTTATAAGAGGCCAACTTTTCTGACAGTGTGAACATCCTGTATTCTATTTGGATATTTGTATAAGAACATCTGTTCTTGTGCCAATGCTGATAACAGTGTCATAAACATGTTCTGTTGTCCATTCTTTTTATATGCAGAAAAACATGTTTTTAAGGAAAACACATTGTCACAGTGTTCTTTAAAAGCAGATTTTGCATTTTTGCACTTGCATACATCCTGTTTTTAAGTCTGTAAGGGAAAAATGTCCATTCAGCAGATTCCTTATTTTCCAAGCCACAGTCATTTAGTATGGATGTTGATCACATATTACTAAACCCTGTTTCTGCATTTAAGCAAGCTTTATTTTATACCTTACTTATGTTACATATTTGTAACAAAATTACTTTCAACCTTAAAACCCTGTTGAGCATAATCTTACAATTCCTTCTCTTTATTTTAATGCACTCAAAACACTTTATACTGATATGTATTTTTGATCACATTATAAGAAACCAAACCTTTAGTCTTCTTTTGATACAAGTCAAAATGCAATTTTACATAGTTACAATGATATTAAGTATTACTACCAAAACTGAATGCATCTAACAACTTTTTCTTTTGCAGACCATTCTGTGAAAATATATCATCAATAATGAGCTGTGTCAGCTTTAATTTTATTTTATAACTTGATTAATTTATTCTTTGGCAATCACAGAATTTAATTTATGACTTAGAACTCTTTTATTAACTCTTTGCAACTATTGAATTAACTATAAGAGACAATAACTATGTGCTGCTGCAAGCATTTATACACTGCTGAAAATATACAGTTTCAATGTCATTTTAACCATAACATTGTGATCATGTCTCTGAACTGCCTATTAACATCCTGGTTGACAGTGAAGTGAACATAAAGTACTGAACTGGGCTTAGATATTTGAATGTAATTATTTCAGTATATTTAATACGTGAGGATTAAAAAAAAAACATGATTTATACACTAGAGAAGGCTATGTACATATTAGTCCATTAGATGTATGAACACAATATTTTAATATATATATTTTAACTGGGATAACCAATACTGGTACAGATAAAATGATTGTTCAAAAACCAGTAATGAGACTCCAACTTAAAATTAGTGATAATATTACAACTTGACAAATTACTTTTGAACTTATTACAATGTATTTTGTATAGTATGTATTTATACAGACTGTTTGATATTCATGTATTTCAATCTAGTAGGTACCCTAAACCCATTTTTTTAAACATGGTTTTTTACACATATTCATTACTAGACATTAATTTCATTTGTACTGACTTCTTCTGCATTTGTACATACAAAGACTATAAAGTACATTTAGTCTAATCTTACAAATTTAATAACTAATATTAAACAAAATTTTGGAAAATGTTTAGGTCTCTTTAGAAATATCTAGTGGAATTGGCACCAAAGGCATATGTCCTGTTATTTTAAACTACATACTCAGCAATTAAAAATATTCATGCTTTTTTATACCAACATTGTTTTGCCAAAAACATATTAAAAATAGTGAATAGTGACCAGTCTTGCTCAATTTTTTACATATCTTTACTCTCTCTTGTATAGCTGTAATAAAGCAATTTTAAATCATCTTGTGTATAGCTTTGCAGTTTAACATGTTGCAAATACAATTTAATACTAAATAGTACAATAATAACTAGCATAAAATATCTTGGACTTTCAGATTTAATCTGTTTACTAATATTTCTAATGCATTAATACCTGTCCCTCTCTAAAATAGTATTGTCAAGAAGGAATGAGATATTATTTCTTCCTGTAGCTCTATTTTAGACCCTTGTTGTTTATTTTTTCTGCAGCTTTATTTCAGACCCTTGTACAGTACTACTTATACAGTCAGTGTAAAACTGAGAAAGTACCCCTCCCCCTGTAGTACTGCAGCACTGTTTACCTGCTTTATGCTGTGAGAATAGAATGTATGTCAGCCCAACACTTTGGTTATACATTTATTTTATTAGGTTACTAACAAACTATAGACCCCTGTCTGATTTGATCATTTTTATAAAGCTTTTGCTGTTTATTACCACTAGTAGGCATTTACACCCTTCTGCACAATTGATTTGAACTGTATGTATACTATAGCCCATTTGCTGGCTGTACTAGATGCAACTGAGGTTTTTTTTTTTTTCTTTTTACATTTACTTGCAAACAGATTATCAGTGACATATATGCACAATTGTGACATTTTATTACAATTACCAAATAGTGTTGCATGTAAACATTTTAACAATTATATTTTAATAACAATGATGCTTTAGAAAAACTCAAGCTACTTGTCTGGCAATCGGTCTTGTTTATCTTATCTTTCCAACATTTCCTGTAACTATTCGTTTAGTCTAGGAAGGTCTGAGCTCACATTTTATACCCTATAAACTATAGTTAATTCTTTTGGCATTTTTCCTTTAATTTGATTGTGATTTGCATACCTATGCATTTATACTACATAAATAGACATTATTTTATAATTAACTTACATGGATTTCAGTATTTTTTTTATTTTATCTATTTAACTGTCCTGCCATTAATTTTACAAAAACCGTTTGACTAATACTATCTGTGATTTTCTTTTTAAAATTCAGAACTTTAACTGTTTAGTGTTACTATATAATTATAAAAAAAATTGTAAAAAAACAAAATAGATATCAGCTTAACACATGTTTATATTTACATTATTTATATTTGCTGTCTGCCTTTTGCTTTTGTGCATTGTAAACAAATGTACTCTAGATGAAAAGAACATACATGCATGTTTGTCTTGTATCTATATATCTTTATACAAGCATGTCAGTCTTATGACTTTAAATCTTTATTGTTATTAGCTATTTTCATTTTGATTTTTATGCACTAGAACAGTTTTGTGTAACTATTTTTATTTAATTTTTATACACTAAAACTGTTGTGTGCCTTTTGACTATGCTATTAGAATAGCAGTTATATGGTCTATTTTACTGTACTACTGATAAATATCTTGCTTTAACTGAATGGAAGTAAAACATTTAATAATGATTTGTCCAGATTCAGACCCTACCATCCTACCATGTATGTGTAACCATTTTCAAAACATAAACATATTATAAAATATATTTCTTTTGCACAGATTAGCTGTGTATGCAGGAAGTTCCCAGTCTCTGTCTGTTCAGCTAATTTATTTCCTTTATCATGCAACTGTTGTTGAATAATTTCCTGTAATGTTGCATGGTCTTTCTGACATTCTTTAGTAAGCTGTTCTGCTGTATTTGAAACTCCTATTCACTTTTGAAAAGATGTATGTATAACTTGTCTATGCTTCCTGAAGTCATTGTGTCTGTCTTTTAAACATTTATTACATTCTTTTGTAACAAAATTTACTACAGGTTATATCAGTAATTGATTTGACTTGCATGTGGTGACAGAACATAACTGTTCAACATCTGAATATAATGGACACACTTTACTCTTAGATAATTCTTTATCATGAACAGATCTGTCTTCACAGTCTATTTTTTAGCAATATGATGCAATACTTTTTTATGGCATTATACACAAAATGCAGTTTTTGTTGAAGCACACAATAAACATTTGTCATATTCCATATGGTTTTCTTTGAGATACCAGTCAAATATTGTAATACATTTGCATAATGCCTTACTATCAACCTGCCCTAATAAGGTTTTACATTTACTAATGTGCTGTGTATACCAACATTGCAATTTACTAAAGCTTGGTTTACTCCTGCGTGAATTATAAATAATATCCATACTGTCTAATAACATCCAAACTGTCTAATAATATACAAACTGTCTAATAGCATCCACACTAAAAATGTGACACAGAAAAAAGTCTTACCAGTTAGCAAGAAAACAGGTGATCAAGCTGTTGTTGCTGATGGCTGGAAATTTTTCAGAGTCACTTGAGAAGCTGGTGAAGTACAACAGGCAGTGGACTGCTGTACAAGTGGATATCCACCTTTTCTTGGAGAATATATGGCACTGCGACTTTCTTGAGCTAGTCTCACTCTGGATTTTAGATGTGTAAAAAACTTTACTACTGCAAGCTGCATAAACTGGAATACTTCTGTTTAGGATTTACACATATGTACACATGTTAGTTACAGACATTTGACTGAAGTGACCCTCTGCAGGGCTTACCATCACCCCCCCCCGTGTTTGAATGCAAATTTTAGGTTCAAATGCAGGCTAGCTTGCCATTGAAAAATTATATGGCGCTGCTTACTGTGAAGGATTTCAAGTCTTCTTAAGACACTCAGTCTTGCTGGCTGGATTCTGCTGAAATCAAAGTCTGGTTTGCATACAGAAACTTGCAGAATATACACTGATGAGAGAATATATTATCAACTTAGAGCAGTAACAAATAACTTTTTATAATAAACCAAATGGACTAAAGTTGCAACTTAAAGTACTGTTCCACTTTACTTCTTATATAATACATATGATGTGAGTGATATAACATTTACCTCAAGACAAATGTACCTCTACCAATACCCCTAACATAACTGGATTGAAACAGATCTTTATATACAATTTTAGTCATGCACATACATATACATTTCCTCTTGGTATTCTATTCTGGAGAATTGCTCATCCTGTAGAAACAATACTAATTGTTGCAGATGCTGACTCAAACTGCTGACTTAATAATATTATTTTTCAGCTTTTCCTGGTTAACAATGTCTTGTCACATTTTTGCTGAATTTATAAGAGGCCAGCTTTTCTGACAGTGTGAACATCATGTATTCTATTTGGATCTTTGTATAAGAACATTTGTTATTGTGCCAATGCTGATAATAGTGTCATAAACATGTCCTGATGTCCATTCTTTTTTATATGCAGAAAAACATGTTTTTAAGGAAAACACATTGTCACAGTGTTCTTTAAAAGCAGATTTTGCATTTTTGCACTTGCATACATCCTGTTTTTAAGTCTGTAAGGGAAAAATGTCCATTCAGCAGATTCCTTATTTTCCAAGCCACAATCATTTAGTATGGATGCTGATCACATATTACTAAACTCTGTTTCTGCATCTAAGCAAGCTTTATTTTATACCTTACTTATGTTACATATTTGTAACAAAATTACTTTCAACCTTAAAACCCTGTTGAGCATAATCTTACATATGGATTTTCAGTTAAAGTTATAATTAGCTTCCAAATGTTAGGAGTATTGTCAGCCATCCATAATGTACTTATGACCTGTTTTGGATTTCTGGAGTGATTACTGTTAGTACTGTTTTGTGTTTCTCTGAACAGAAGTTCCAACTGTTATAGTTTTGCTCCAAAAAGTGTTGCAATAAGTTTAAACTGATTTAGTTGGTGGGCAGGTTTTCCACAGTGGGTGGCTCCTCTGGTACCCTCCAAAAAGAGGGGGGTGCTCATAGGGGCAGTTCCTCTAGTTCCCTCCAAAAAAGGGGATGCTCATATGACAGTCTTCAGTGGTATATGCCCGCAAATTTATGTAATAAATAAATGTAGCTGAACCTTCCTGACTCATAGCAATGCTTTTCTGTCTCCAGTAAAGCTAAGAAGATGAAGAAGAAATGGCATATGAGTCATATCTATTTTAATTTATTTTAGTTTTGCTTTATTCATGGTTTTTCCATTTGTGTTTCCTTTGATTTTTTTTATTTATGAAGAACAATTTATTCAAGGCTCTGGGAATTATCTATCAATCTCTACAAACAGTTGTGACAATGTGAGGTACTGAGAGCTATGCCAGAAGATGTAGGGCAGTGGATGTGTAACATATGCCAGCGCAGCTAGGTGGAATTTAGTAAAGAATTGTATTTGAATATCAAACTGATTTGTACAGATGTTTGTGTTGAAAATGTATTTGTAAAGTTGCTTGTGTTAAAAATGAATCAACAATGTGTCCTGCTGCACAGAAGAAGAAATGTACATGTATTACTGTAACTAGTGAAATATATATATTGTAACAGAGGATACTGGAAGAGAAGAGAAAAGAAGAGAAGAGGTTAATCTCAATCCACCTGACTTTGAAAAATAGTTTGTTTGTGTCTTTTGGCTTTTCCCAGTTAGGGGTCGCCACAGTGGAACTCCGGTCTGCTAATGATTGGTAATTTATTTTTACGTGCTGAGTTACCAGCCCTGATGCACAACCTTCAATGAAGGTACGCCCATTCACGCATGTCTCCACGCAGAAGACGCTCTAGCTGAGAATCGAACCGGACAGCGTCTTACTGTGAGATGACAACGCTACCGCAGCACCACCACCACAGCGGGTAGAAAATAGCAACAAATCAAATTACTTAATTTAGGCCATAAAGAATGTATCTTACAGTTCTCAATGCAGCCAGAGACAAAAAGTCAGTACTAGAAAGCTTCTTGCATTGTCATTGAGGTGAACAAATTGCTACTCTGGAAGGGTAGAGGTTTGTAATTGTTTTATGACTTCCAGGAGCTGCAGCAGATCTTAGCAAGGCTTTGTGTTTGTGTGTATTATTGACACATAGGTGCTAAATCCTGCCAGCTTCTAGCCAAGGGGGTTCCATGGGAACCAGAAGTCAGATAACCAGTTGTACATGATATCTTTCTGTAATCCATCACTAAAAATAATGTTTAATACCAAGTGAGACTGAAGTCTCATGGCAGTCTATTTTTATAACCTGACAAAGAAGGATCTCTCACCAACTTCATCTTGCCTTGTTCTAGTAAGTAATCAGGGAATAATATTTCTTTAAATCAGTCAAGAAAATATAGTGAGATTAGTTAAGTATTGTTTTTCCGTAACTGTGTAAACCTATCCACCTGTGCTATTTGTAATATCACTTGTGATTGAAACGCTGGTGTTTATTGTAAACAGATATTTGGTACTTTCATGTTCTTTTATTATTTATTATTACATATACTTAGACTTTTCATTGTGGCTGATTCTTTAGAGAATATGTTCATAGGTTCATAGGTTAGTACTAGGCTATCAGCCCTAGGGCCTATACAAGCCTAGCCATAACAATTCCCTGAATATTTCTTCCCACATTATTTACTTTCCTGGACCCCTGTCTAGCAGGGCGACTGACGTGATCCCTGGGGTGAATTTCCTTTCTCCCATCCGATCGTCAAGGTTCCTCTTGAAGAGGTCCAAAGAGGCACTCTGCTTGACATGTATGGGCAATCTATTCCAGAGTCTGGGGAGTCTCTGGGTCAGGAACCTATCCCTCCAACATGTTTTGTTTATTGTGATGACAAGGTTTAGATCCCTGGAGTGTGTAGCTCTGAGGGATTGGGATTTCTTTAAGTGTAGCATGTCCAACAGCTCTGGGTTTGACATGGCCTTGTATGTTAAGCAGAGATCGCCTCTGAGTAGACGATATGCGACAGAGTATAGCTGGAGTTTTTTAAGGCGGTCAGCATAGGGCATCTGCTTTAGGCCTGTGATTCTTTTAGTGAGGTATTTCTGAGGCCTTTCCAGTTGTTGCAGATGTCTTGAGAGGTACATACCAAATGGGGCATTGTATTCTATAATGGGTCTAATGAGGGATGAGTACAGTGGGACAATGACCTCCTTTTTCTGGATGAAAAGCCCTTCGTGATGAGGTGTGCCACACAGAAGGATTTCCTGACTGTTGTGGCGATGTGGTTATCGAAGGTGAGACCACTGTCCACCTGTGTCCCTAAGTCTCTTATCACACTTTCTGTGTTTAGTGTACTGCCACCTATATGGTAATTCATGGATACATGTTTTTCCCAAAGGGATAACAATACATTTCTTGGCATTGAGCTTGAGCCCATGGCTCTGGTACCAAGCATCTGTTTCTGTAAGGCCCTTTTGTAGAGTATCCACATCATTTGGGGATTCAATAATGGCTCCCAGTTTGCAGTCATCTGCAAACTTTGTTATCCAGAGTCCCTTAGTGTTGACCTGTACTTCAGAGAAGTAGATGCCAAACAAGAGCGGCCCCAGGACTGAACCCTGAGGTACTCCACTTGTCACTTGTCTGGAGCTGGATTTGGAGTCGGCTACTTTTACAGTGTGGGTTCTATCAGTAAGCCATTTAGCAACCCATTGGGTGACATAGGGATTAATGCCCAACTTAGTAAGTTTATCTATGATTCCAGAGTGGGGATGGTGTCAAAGGCCTTGGCAAGGTCTAGATAGGCTGTGTGGACCACCTTACCCTTGTCCATGGCTCTGGAGACTGATTCAAAGAAGTCAATCAGGTTCAGGAGACAAGATCGGCCCTTCACAAACCCAAACTGGGTGGGGTCCAGTGTTTGAAGGTTGCCAATATCTTTGTTTATAAGTTCCATGATAATACGCTCCATGGCCTTGCAGATAAGGCTGGTCAGACTGATGGGACGGTAGTTTCCGGGATCCAAGGTGGATCCCCCCTTGTGGATTGGGATAACTATAGCTCTGCGCCACTCAGTGGGCACGAAACCTGAGGTGAGGCTATGATTAAACATGACACTTAGTTGAGGTGCCAGTTCATATTGTAGTTCATGTAGTACACAGCCCGGGATGTCATCTGGTCCCATGGATGCTGTATTCTTGGCTTTAGAGAGTGTGTTTTGTACCTGTGTGGCCGTTATTACTGGAATTTGGCAATCTTCTGGTATTGAGATGGGCTATTTAGGGGGTGAAAGTGGGGTGAAGTTGGCACTGAATCGATCTGCCAGGATATTGGCAATATCCTTCGGATCAGTATATTTAATGCCATTCTGTTTTAGCTCAGAGCAGATCTGAGCATTGCCATTTAGATTCTTGACATAATTATAGAATGCTTTGTGGTTGTCTTTGGAATCTTTGGCAATTTTATTTTCGTAACTAGCTTTGGAGGATTTTATGAGGCATCTCAGTTTCTTACTGAGGCTAGTAAGGGAGTTTTTTGCATCCTGGGATTTTTCCTCTTTTCTGCAAAAAGTTTCTTCCTTTTGTTGTAAAGTTTGTTTATGGCAGGGGACCACCAGATTGGCTTCCTTTTTTTGGATGAGAGCATTTTGGTTCTATTTGGGATGGCACGATTCATGCATGAGTGGATGTGCTCGTACAGTGCCGTAGTGTAGGATTCAGCAGTTGAACTTTCAGTTCCCGTCTGCATGGGTGTCATGACGTTTGTCACTTCTGACTTGAGTAGCATGAAGTTGGCTTTAGAGAAGTTTTTTATGGTGGTTTCTTTACTGGGGGGGTGGGGGTGGGATGTGGATGTTAAGGGTGATTAGCTTATGGTCAGACCTGACTAACGAGGGGGTGACCATAGGTATGGAGCATTGATTTCCCATGTTGGTAATGACCAGGTCTAGGATATTGGAGCCCCTGGTGGGACTATGGATTAGTTGATCCAGGGCGTTGGAATTTATGAATTCCAAGAACCGTTGCACAAAGGTGTTGGGACATGAGTAGTTTTCCCAGTTAATGGCAGGGTAGTTAAAATCACCCAGTATTAGGGTGTTTGGTTCTATCTTAATATTTTCCAGTATGTTTAGAAAGGTGTAGTGAGAATCTTGGGGTATGGTGGGGGATCTGTAGCAAGCTACAATTTGGATTGCAGTCTTACCTAGTGTTAGTTGCACTTGGAGAATTTCAGACACATTGTGTTGGCCAACTAGCCTGGTGGTGTGAATATCCTTGGTGAATATTGACACTCCTCCACCTTTAGTGTTTCGGTCCTGGTTTGGTGGCCGAAAAGTGTGGTAAGAGTTGTAGCCTGGTATTGCAGGGGTGCTCTCTGGAGCCTTGAACCAGGTCTCAGTTACTGCACAGATATCGATGTTCTCCATTTTTAGGAGTGCCTCGATGTTAAACTTTGAGAGGACTTATACCTATTTGGCTTTACTGTGGCCAGTCTTGGAAGCCTTACTGTGTTGGTCAAACTACCATTTGTATTAATATTAATTTCACTCAGTATAATTGGGTATCCTTGCAAGAGCCTTAGAGTATCAGGCTTTCAGGTATCTCGTGGCAGTGTAACTACCTTATAGTCTGGGCAAAAGGGGGCATAGCTAATAACTCTGTGCCAGCCTTTCCCAGGTGTGTGTGTGTGTGTGTGTGTGTGTGTGTGTGTGTGTGTGTGTGTGTGTGTGTGTGTGTGTCTGTGTGTGTGTGTGTGTGTGTGTGTGTGTGTGTGTGTGTATGTGTGAGTGTGTGTGTGTGTGTGTGTGTGTGTGTGTGTGTGTGTGTGTGTGTGTGTGTGTGTGTGTGTGTGTGTGTGTGTGTGTGTGTGTGTGTGTGTGTGAAAATCAAATCTCAAATAGTGTGTGTGTCAGCTATTTGGAGCAGGGACACAAAGCACTAGTTTTACCAATAGAGTGCTGGAGGACTTGGCTTGGACACTAGGCTAATGGCTCAACCCTACAGCTGTGCCAGTGGGCAGTCTTCCTCTGGAGACCCCAGACTGAATGCGTTCCTGTGTGCTCTTAAGGGAAATTGAGCGTGATGCAGAGAGCTACATCTACAAATACTGGGTGTATCCATTTTTGTTCCAAGTGAATGTCCCTCTCCAGTGCCAGTGGTGAGGATTCATGCTTCCTGATTACTGGCCCAAAGTGGGGGGGGGGGCTCACATAATGGTGAGCAGTGGTGTGGATATTAATTGAACCTCTGTAGCCTGTAAGCAGTTGTCATTAAAGGTGTGTCCTCTCAGCAGCCACAACATAAACATTCAGAGTTTCATTTCTCAACAGTTTTATTTAATTTAGTTTAATTTTATTTTTGTTGTTAGTTTAGTTTAATCAGGGAATATGGGCCAAGGTATCCACAGAGGATTATGGCAAGCTGACAAAGAACCAGTTGGCCAAGGTGCACAAAGCCAAAGGACTGATGCATGCCAACCTGACTAAAAGGAAATTATATCAACCTTCGTTGCAGCTTAGACCAACAACCAGAGGATAACCAGTCTGGTGATGGGAATTTGCAGCCCTCAGAAACAGGACAGTTCATCTTTTCCTCAGATTAGTTAAAAATCTGTCTGGAGTTAAAGAGACTACAACTGGAGGGTAAATGTTTGGAATATGGATAAGCAGAGAGACTACTGTGTTTGGAGGTCAAAGTAGAATCTGCAGAGAGACTGTGGTGTTTAGAGGCTGAAGAAAATGAGAAGCAGCATCAACATGAGAAGGAGATACTGACTGTTCTCCAGGGTCATGAAGGTAATGGGGAATGACCAAACCCAGAAGTAACAAAGGTCAGTACATTTCTTCCACAGTTTACAGAGGATAATTTTGATAGTTTTATTCACATACTTGAAAGAGTATGTAAACATTGTAATGTTGACCAAGGGCTCTGGGTACAGTTCCTGACCCCCTTTCTCAATGGTGAAGCTGTAATTGCTGTTTTTAAATTGTCTGATATTGATTGTTTAAACTATGATAAAGTAAAGAACTGTTTATTTGAGTGTTTTAAGTTAACACCTGTAGCTTACAGAAAAAAAATTTGTGAGCATAGATAAAAGTTAGACAAAATGTGTGTGATTATATTGCTGAGTTAAGCACTTATTTTCATAGGTGGATGAGTAGGTGCCAGGTCATCACTTTTGAAGGCCTGGCAGACCTTTTGGTGAGGGAACAAGCTCTTAACACATTGCCTGAGGACATGAGAATCTGGTTGGTGGACCAAGAATGTAACTCTGCAGATGAACTGGGTGGAAAAAAGGGATCTCTACTTAGCAAGCAGGGCATCACTGCAAAGAGAGGGATACCCAGTGCTGCACATGGATATAATGCAACCCCTGGTAGGCAGCCTAAACCACCCGAACAAAGTCCACCAGTAACAGGGGAAGCCACTAGTTCAGTTACACAGCCAGGATCAAGGGTTAAATGTTTTAAATGTAACCAGTGGGGCCATATATCATATAGATATCAATGGGGCAAGGTAGGGAGCAAAAGGTGGAGTAGTCAGCATGTGGGGATAACAGTATGTCAGTGGTAAGTTGTCTGGAGACCACAGGGGCACCAAATTATCACCAGAGTTTATATTCTGGAAAATAGGCCACTGCTAAGAGATCAACAGCCTCTGACATAACCATTGTGAAGCCTGCAGTGGTTAAGGAGCAGTAGTCCTTGCTTGGGTGATCCACTCCAGTCAGAGCTTAAGGAGGGACCCCATACCAAATGCCTTTGGCCAAGGTTCACCTTGAATGGGACGGTAGAAAAGGAAGGAAGCAAGTAGATGTGTTTGAGGATATACCTGCAGATGTCTTGACAGGGAATGATTCTGATAATGCAGTACCTTGTGTGTATGCAGTTACATGCAGTCAGGCTTGGAGAAAGGAATGTGGGTCTGGTAGCCTGGGGGGTGAGACCCAGACAGACCTCACACCTGAAGCCCGGGCTGGTGAGGTGGCTATTTCAGTAAGGGAACTATCCTGTAACAGTGAGCCTGAAGGTGAGCCACAGCTGCTGGTAGGTACTGATGTTCCCTTGGACAGAGTGACTGCAAAGGAGGAGGTGAGTGGTAGTACGAAGGCTCAGAGTGAGGCACCTCTGTCAGATGATGCCAGACATCCTGTGGAAGAGGAGTTGGGAAGGGTTACAAAGATACAGTTGAGAACGGCTCAGCTGTCAGACCCTACACTGAGAGGCTTGAGGGATGTAGCTAAGAAGGTGCCTGATTCTCAAGGAAAAGGTGTGTTTGTATACTGGAGCAAAGGGTTACTGTATAAAGAGTGGACCCCTAAGGGAGGGCTAGAAGGTGAAGTAATACAGCAGTTGGTAGTGCCTAGAACCTACTGTCTGGCATTTCTAGCCATAGCCCATGAAATTCCTTTTCCAGGTCATATGGGCAAAAAGTGTACCAAGAGATGTATTATGCAGAACATTTACTGGCCTGGGATTGCAATGGATGTAACAAGGCACTGCAGGACCGGTGAACGGTGCCAAAAAGTAGGCAAGGCAGAAGACAAGGTCACTGCTACTTTGATGCCTTTGCCTGTGATTGTGGAGCCATTTCAGAGGATAGTGTCAAAGGAAAAAACTTCAAAGACCAATTCACATTAGGTTCAAGCAAGGCACCCTTTATTACTTGCAGCAAGGAGACAAAGCATGTAGGCACAAGGTTTGTCTGAATTACTGGCGATTAGTATGTTATTCTTATACAGTTCTCTTCCTGTCACACAGAAAATGTTACTGTTCTATTGCTGACGTAGTTAGACACAGCTTTCTGTATGTTCTACAGAAAATGTTACTAGACTTATTGCTGACTAGGTTAGATTATTTGCTAGCTTGCAAAACATTTTGAGAAAAACAACCTGGCCTTGGGCTTATTTTAGCCCATTTTAACTTTTCAATTCTTCAATTGTACTGCTCTAATACATGTGTTACATTTTGTCTGGATTCAAGGTACATTTCTAGGTTTAGTACAAGTAATGCTGACTATGGTTTATACTTTCAAGAATCTATTGTTTTCTTTATCAAAGCTTCTAGCAGCTGCATTCTTTCTCATGGCATAAGCAGAAATGAATATCTCTTTGTTAGGTTTTATGACATTAGCAGAAATGAAATGTGTCTTGTTATTTTTCTAATAGCTGTGCAGATTCATGCAGTGTGAACAGAATAAGTGTATTAACCCTTTTAAACCTCGAATGCACTAAGCATGCAAATTACTATTATATATTTTTCTAACATTTCCCCCCTTTTAATACTTTTATTCTACTTTCAAGATAAGCATAAACAGTTTTTTCTTCCCCTAACCTCTTCCTACTCAGGATTTGCAGTTAAGAGAGTCATTCAGTTTAAACTTATGAAAGCATTTTCAGTTTTTTAGCAATTCTTCAAGTTCAACACCTTGGTATAAGGTTTCTGAAACTGAAATGTCTATAAAGTCTTTAATCAGTCTTTTTATGCAGGGGATGCAGCAGCACACACATACCACTAGTAGGATTATTCCTACACAGATGGCAATCAGAATGTGCATCAGGATACTGCCCCACCCCCCAAACAATTTCTGGAAAAAGTCCGTCAATGGATTTGGTCCTGGTTTGGTCATGGCTGACACATGCTGAATTACCTCAAGATGGTTGTCTATCTCGTGTTTGTGGTCAGGAATATACAAACAGCACTCCTCCTGGATTAAAGCACATGTACCTCCTCTTGCCACTAGGGTGAAGTCAAGAGCCATGCGATTTTGAAGCACCACTGTTCTCATGGCAGTCAGTTCATCAGTCACCAGTTCTAGGGCAGAAAAGGTTGCATTGTTCATTATTTCGAGAAGCTTAGACAATTTTCTCAGTTCCCAGATTGATTTCGTTGCTCCATATGCTGGCATTACACCTGCCCACGATATAACAGTATCACTCAAGTCCATGTGTGCCAGTCCATTGCCCACAGCATGATGGTTTTTCCAGTGTGCATTGATTTGCCCCACTGGATTGATAGGGTTCTTGATTTCTCGAACATTCCGAATTTTCCCTTGAGGAAAAACTGCTGTGTCGTATGGCTGGAACCAGGTAACCCAAAAAAACAACTGCCGGACCAATTCTCAGGTAACCATTTTTATGCTTTTCTACCGCATACAAAGTAACAATCTTTGACTTTAGTAGTAACTTTACTATGCCCTGGCTCTGCATGAAACATTTTTTTGTCGATTATAGATAGTTGCTTATAGAGATCAGCATTATGTTTTACTTCTTCAGTTGTCCTATGCATCAGTTCAAAAAATGTATCATAGCTTGTGTTGCAATAGGATCTGATGTTATCAGGTTTAGTGTAGCATCTATAGGGAACAGTCACATTGCAATTGCTCCAACCCACCTGAACTGTATCATTCTTGTAAAAACACACAGTTCCCTGCCGTCGAACAGACAAGTGCAATGCTACTTTATCTTGTGATGTGACATTTAATGTATCATGAATTAGGTTTTCCCAGGTCTTGTTGACTCCTAGGGGAACTGAAGTTAACAGTAACTCCCCATATGCTGTTGGTAAGGCTGTGCAAATCCAGCAATTCGAAACATTGAAAGTTTCAGCATACACATATTTGATTGCCTGTTAAGTGTTAAAGTTTGGGTGCCACTCTGCACGCTTGTTCAGTTCAATTTGTGTGGCTGAGAAAAGGAATGGCCACAACAAAAAGATTATTGTCACTAGTATAGTCAACAGGATGGTTATGCAATACTTTTGTGGAAACGGTTGTTCTGCATTTCTGTTTTCTCTAACTCTTCCGAGTAGGTATACTTGGATCTTACTGGATTCCGTCATCTTTTCTTTGGACACGTGTTCTTACTCTCTGCCCTAATAGGACCTTCAGCACTGATGGTTTCTTCACTGGGGTTGAGACGGATCAGTCCTATTGATCTGACCCCCCTTTGTAGCCAGACTTTGTGCTGAGGGCCCCGATGGAGAGGTAAGATTTTTGTCCAACTCAAAGTTCTTAACCAGCTTGTAGTGCATCAGGTGTATCCATGAAGCTCGTTCTGCTATCTTAACTGCAGTGGGTGTCGAAAGAAGCACCTTGTAGGGACCTTCCCACCTTGGTGATGACCAATTCTTCCTCTTGATGTTTTCGATACACACCCAATCTCAGGGCGTCACTGCCACTTCTGATGTCTTGGTTTGTTTTCTATCTGAAACAGAATTTGACTGCAACAGATGTTTAGAACTCAACAACTTTTTCATATATTCAGCTAGTGTGAAATCAGCTTCCTGGTCTGATGACATGAAGTTTCCACTGGGGTGTATAATAAGCCCTTCCAAATAATTTTTCAAAAGGAGTCAATCCTCTTGCTGTAGGGACAGTTCTCATGCTCAACAGTACCAGGGGCAAACAGTATAACCAGTTTTTTCCTGTCTCAGCTATTAATTTTCTCAATTTGTTTTTTAGTATACCATTATGCCTTTCAACTAGCCCTGCAGATTGTGGATGATATGCACAATGATTTTTTAAAGAAATACCAAAATGCTTACTCAACTTCTGTATGGTTTCATTTACAAAGTGTGTACCATTGTCACTGTAGATCCTTTCCGGAATACCAAACCTAGGAATGATTTCCTTGACAAGTACTTTTGCCACCGTAACTGCATCTGGAGTTTTGGTTGGAAAGGCTTCCACCCATCTGGAAAACATATCTACAATGACAAGACAATACTTCTTATTTTCACATTTGTTTAATTCTATGAAATCCATACAGATAGTGTGAAATGGATATGGTGGTGTAGGGAAACTCCCTTGCTTGGGCTTTATCGCCCCCTGTACCTGATGTTTGTTACAAATCTGACACATCAAACAAAATTTTTTAGAGTAGTTTGTAAATCCATACGTTGTGAACACCTGGTTCACCAGCTGTACCATCCCCCCTGTTAAGACATGGCACTGCCCATGGCTCAACAAAGCTGCATATCGAAACAAATTAGAGGCTAGTATTGGTTTTCCTTCTCTAGAGATGTACAGCCCCTTTTCGAGGATTGCTCCTTGTTTTATCCATCGTTGTTTTTCAGCTTGTGTAGTGAGTGTCTGCATTGTTTTTAACATATCTATCTAAAATCTCAGAGGGTTGTAATTCCTCATTTAAAAGAAATACTTCTGTGGCTGCTTGTTTTGCAGCTATATCAGCTCTTGCATTACCTTTTGAAATTCTATCTTGTTGCTTGGTGTGAGCTGTGCATTTACAAATGGCTACTTTCTGTGGTAACTGAATAGATTCTAAAAGATCTAAAATAAACTGTGCATGATTTATAGGTTTGCCATCCAGGAGAAGTTATCATTCCCCGTTTTTTCCACTGTTGAGCAAAAACATGTACAGTAGAAAAAGCGTACTAGCTATCAGTAAAAATGTTTACACATTTACCCATTGCTAAGGTGCATGCCCATGTCAGGGCAATCAATTCTGCTGCCTGTGCAGATAAGTTGTGTGGTAAAGGTTTTACTTCTATAATCTCAGTATCAGAGACTTCTGCATATCCTACTAGGTTCTGTCCTGCAGGACCCCTTTTGCATGAACCATCCACGTAGTATGTCACCTCGGCATCATCCAAGGGGACATCCATGAGATCTTTTCTAGGTAGTGTCTTTTGCTCAATTACCTGCAGGCACCAGTGTGGTGTGCCATCTGCAGGGGTCAGGAGCAGAGTAGAAGGGTTTAAAGTCATGCATCACTCAATTGTCATATGAGGTTGGCTCAACAATATAGTCATACAGGAAAGATGCCTAGCAGGGGAAAGATATGCCACCTTTTCTTGTAGTAAAATAATCGCGACTGCATGAGGTACTCTCAAAGTGAAAGGGTGGAACAAGACTACTGAGGCTGAAGCCTGTATTGCCATTGCAGCTGCAACTACTGCTTGTACACAGTGGGGTAAGGATCGTGCCACTGGGTCTAGTTGTGATGAATACTAAGCAATGGGGCATTGCTTATCCCCATGCTGTTGTGTTAATACCAATGTCATGTAACCCTGCTTACAATCTACAGTTTGGAAAAACGTTTATGGTAGTTTGGCAATCCCAGAACTAATGAGGACACTATTAACTGCTTTAGTTTACAGAAGGCAGATTCTGCCTCTGGTGTCCATTGTAACAAATCCTGCGCTGCCATAGGCTTTTTATATATAAGGTCAGTCAGAGGTGCAGATTCCAAGGCATAGTTTGGAATCCAGCTCCATAAAAAATTGGTTGTACCCAGGAAGAACATCGTTTCCTTCTTGGTAGTGGGTTTTGGTGCTTGCAAAATTGCTATTTTTCTGTCCTCATCTAATGTTCTACCTTCCTTGGATATTACATATCCCAGGTATTTGACTTGTTTTTTCCAAAGCTGAAGTTTACTTTTATTTACCTTATGTCCTTCAGTGGCTAAAAATCGTAGAAGTGCTATGGTATCTTCTCTACATTCCTGCTGGGTGGGGGCTGCCAGCAAGATATCATCAACATAAAGTAAAATCTGACTGCCTCTTGGTGGGGTGAATCCCGCCAAGTTGCTTGCCATTTCTTGTGAGAATATTGTTGGACTTTCACAATAACCCTGTGGTAGTCGCGTATATGTATACCTTTTCCCCTGAAATGTGAATGCAAACCAATACTGGCTATCAGGGTGTATCGGTATCGAAAAGAATGCATTACTGATGTCTACCACAGAAAAATACTTCTGTTGAGGTTTCAAATCATTCAACAGGGTGTGTGGGTCTGGCACCATAGGTGCTCTTGGTATTGCTGCAGCATTTACAGCTTGTAAATCTTGGACCATACGCCATTCTCCGTTGGCCTTTTTAACTGGAAATAAGGGTGTGTTACATGGTGAATCGGGAGATTCTACTAGTATCCCTCCTTTAAGTAAGGCTGCTATAATAGGCTTTATCCCTGCCTCTGCATCTTTTCTTAAGGGATACTGTCTTTTTTGTGATCTGAATGCTGACTTTGGCGTGATAGTAACTGGTCCCGCTGTACGAATGAGTCTTACATCTGATTTTCCTGTTGACCAGAGGGTCTCTGGTATATTTCATAAGGCCTTTTGTTCCTCCTTTAACAGGAGTGTCAATCAGCTGTCCTTGTTAGACTGCAAGTGCACAGCTGGGTTGGTCTGAGTTATCCAATTCAACTTCTGTATTTGTATTCCCTGTTCTGACAGTTCATGTTCTGTCTGTTTCTCCCATCTCGTGGCTTTTTCTCCTAGGTCTGCCCATTCTATGTTTCTGTTTTTTTCTTATGCTAACATGTGGTAATCGATTAGATTTATAAAGTGCAAAGAACTCCTGGGGCACTGACTAGCTGGCTACACTGTTCCCTTCTGTGTCCCAGTACAGGTTATGCAATACCAATCTGTTTGCATGATTTTTAAATAATTCTTGCTCATATTCTTTATCAGGTCCTGGTGTGTTACAATAATACAGGGTACAGTGCAACAGATGTTGCTTACCAATGTCAAGGGAGGGGAACTTGCTGATGGTTACATTCATTAACTCTTTGGTCACAGTCCCTGGACCAGTTGTAACCAAGCCCTGACTGTACCAATAAAACATTTCACCCTCCGATTGCACTGTAAAGGTATCAATCTATCGCTGTGCTTCCATACCCTGCGTGGTTGGGACTACTGCTATACCAAATAGCTGCATGAGGTCTCTGCCCAAGAGGTTTACTGGGCATTTTGCAGAAACAACAATTTTGCTTTTTTGTGTCAATCCTGAAACTGGATCAGTTATTGCAATGTTACTGGAGAGAGGCTCCCAATACAGCTGTCCATTAGCTGCTTTGACTAGTATGTAATCAGGTGACTCTGTGTTTTGTGGCAGTTTGGAGGGATGTATCAGGGTTCGTGATGCCCCTGAGTCACACAAGAATTTGACTTCCCTCCCTTCTACCAAGAGTGTAACTTCTGGTTTCGTGTCTGCTAAATAGAGCTCCAAGCTCAATAAAGCTATGTCTAATATTTCATTTTCTTTATTGTCACTAACTTCCTGCACTTCCTCTACTCCCTCTATCACATTCTCATTTGTCCTTTCTTCGCTAGCCCCTTCTAGTGATTCCTGACTATCATATAGTCAGTCCTCACCCTCCTTGTCTTCCATTGTTGCCTTCTTGTTTTTCTTGCAATCCCTTGCCAAATGTCCCTTTTTACCTCATTTAAAACACTCTCCCCTTTTCTTCCACCCTTCTAAGGCCTCTGATCTTTGATCAGATTGTTTGTTTCCCTGTGTGTTTCTCTTGCCCTTTTTCCCGGACTGTACTACGTAAACTTCTGCTCCATCTTCTACAGAAAATACTTGAGCTTTCTTTTTCTTTTTGCTATTAAAATGCCTTTCGGCATGCCTAGCATATTCAAGTAATGATTGTAACACCTGCTTGTATGATGGTCTACCATATGTTTTGTAATAAAACTGCTTATAGGTGCAATGCTGCCTTTTAAGAATGCATTCTTTAATTGCTGTTCATATGGGGAATCTTGTGTTTGATCTTCAGGAACCTGCATTCCACAGTGGTTATTAAAACACTAATAATCTGGCATAGCACCGGTCAATTGTTTCACCTTCTTGTTGGATGCATTGATTAATGCAAGTCCAGTCTGTCCTAGGTTTCCATTTTTCATAGATGCGGTCTGTAAGACCTTTTACTCTGGTGTCTAATTCTGCGCTGCTATGTGGGAGGGGTCTTTGTGCAGCGTCACAAGGATTCCAGTTCCCACTAATCATGTAACAATCTGGCCCTACAATCTGTCTAACTACTTTTTCTATCTCTTCTCCGTTTAAGTTATAACTCAACCTTATTCCTTGTAAAGCTTCTGAGAATTTTCTAAAATTAACCTTTGGATGGGGAATTTCCTCAGTGGCTTTCGGGATATCTTCCGGAGTCCAAGGTCTATACACTGAGATAGTTGGGTCCTGATTGTCTTGGCCTGTCTGAGGATTGGGTACTTCTATAAATGGGCATATTTCTTCTTCTTCACTTATAGATCATGAATTCTTAACCATTTGCCATAACTCGATGCCTTCATCTGAGTTATCTGCCTTTGTTTGGGACCTGGTCCTGATGGGATCTCTAATTTTAGTCAGTTTTAGTTTCATAATATCTCTATCTTCAGTGACTACAGGATATCGTGGGGGTGGACTAACCTGTTCACTTGCTTCATATTCTGGTAAGGGAGGCGGAGGTGCTGATGCTATTACTAAGTTATTGTCCTCCTTATCTAAAAACATTGCTTTTGAATTTTTGTTCTTTTGTTCCCTATGGTTTACTTCCTCAAGCCACCTGTGTGCCTGAGGAATTCCTAATCGACATTGCTTTTTTACTCAACCTTTGGAATCGGTTTTGAGCTGCTTAATAAGTTTGATAAGCGAGGATTTTTCGAATTTTCCGTCAAATTCATATTTATTAACCCATTTTGAATAATATCTAACATTGTCGGTGCGCTGCGACTGCATATATTTTGCGTCTTCTGTTAAAGGCGGATTTTGGGGTCTTTTTGTGCAATTATTAAACATTTTGTTCTACCCATTGATCGTTACATAACTTCTCTTAAATTTTTAATGTGGTACCACAGGTTTTGTTATAGTCTCTTCAGAATGACTGCCTACTTATTCTGTTTCTCCTGATCTATGACAAGACAGTAATCTTTTTTGTCCCTGACTTGTAAGAAAAATACAGTCTGACAAAAACAATACACAACTAGTCCCTGATCTAAAACAGAAAACAGAAAAAAGTAGATTCACCTTACCTGAGCCCACGTGATTGATCACCAATTCACGGAAACCCGTCCTTCAGTCACAGATCAGAAAGTGGCTGGCCTCTTTTGAACGACAATTCAGTCGGAGGACTTTCCATATAAGAAGAACCAATATGGTTTCTTCCCCATATGGTTTCAACCACCTGGCCGTCTGATCTGAGGTGAAGAGAGGGTTCCGGTCCGAAGGACCAATCTGTCAAAGGAAAAAACTTCAAAGACCAATTCATGTTAGGTTCAAGCAAGGCACTCTTTATTACTTGCAGCAAGGAGACAAAGCATGTAGGCACAAGGTTTGTCTGAATTACTGGTGATTAGTATGTTATTCTTATACAGTTCTCTTCCTGTCACACAGAAAATGTTACTATTCTATTGCTGACATAGTTAGACACAGCTTTCTGTATGTTCTACAGAAAATGTTACTAGACTTATTGCTGACTAGGTTAGATTATTTGCTAGCTTGCAAAACATTTTGGGAAAAATAACTTGGTCTTGGGCTTATTTTAGCCCGTTTTAACTTTTCAATTCTTCAGTTGTACTGTTCTAATACATGTGTTACATTTTGTCTGGATTCAAGGTACATTTTTTGCTTTAGTACAAGTAATGCTGACTATGGTTTATACTTTCAAGCATCTATTGTTTTCTTTATCAAAGCTTCTAGCAGCTGCATACTTTCTCATGGCATAAGCAGAAATTAATATCTCTTTGTTAGGTTTTATGACATTAGCAGAAATGAAATGTCTCTTGTTATTTTTCTAATAGCTGTGCAGATTCATGCAGTGTGAACAGAATAAATGTATTAACTCTTTTAAACCTCGAATGCACTAAGCATGCATATTACTATTACATATTTTTCTAACAGATAGCTATAAATATTGTGGGGCCTCTGAGTACTCCAAGTTCCACAGGGAAGAAGTATATCCTGGTGGTAGTAGATTATGCTACTAGATACCCTAAGGTGGTGGCTCTGTCATCCATCAAGGCAGCGAAGGTGGCAAATGCTTTGTTAGAGATTTTCAGCAGGCTAGGTTTCCCAAGAGAAATACTGACTGACAGGTGCCAATTTCATGTCAGACCTGATGGGTGTCTGTGGAAGCACTGTGGGGTGAAGTACCTAACAACCACCACCCCATCCCCAGACTAATGGTCTTGTGGAGAGGTTAAATTCTATACTAAAGACCATGCTATGAACATTTGGAGACCAGTTTAAGAGAGAGTGGGACACACATTTGTCCCATCAGTCTGACAAGCCTTATCTGCAAGGCCATGGAGCGTATTATCATGGAACTTATAAACAAAGACATTGGCAACCTTCAAACACTGGCCCCACCCAGTTTGGGTTTGTGAATGGCCGATCTTGTCTCCTGAACCTGATTGACTTCTTTGAATCAGTCTCCAGAGCCATGGACAAGGGTAAGGTGGTCCACACAGCCTATCTAGACCTTGCCAAGGCCTTTGACACCATCCCCCACTCTGGAATCATAGATAAACTTACTAAGGTGGGTATTAATCCCTATGTCACTCAACGGGTTGCTAAATGGCTTACTGATAGAACAAACACTGTAAAAGTAGCCGACTCCAAATCCAGCTCCAGACAAGTGACAAGTGGAGTACCTCAGGGTTCAGTCCTGGGGCCGCTCTTGTTTGGCATCTACTTCTCTGAAGTACAGGTCAACACTAAGGGACTCTGGCTAACAAAGTTTGCAGATGACTGCAAAATGGGAGCCATTATTGAATCCCCGAATGATGTGGATACTCTACAAAAGGGCCTTACAGAAACAGATGCTTGGTGCCAGAGCCATGGGCTCAAGCTCAATGCCAAGAAATGTATTGTTATCCCCTTTGGGAAAAAACATGTATCCATGAATTACCATATAGGTGGCAGTACACTAAACACAGAAAGTGTGATAAGAGACTTAGGGACACAGGTGGACAGTGGTCTCACCTTCGATAACCACATCACCACAACAGTCAGGAAATCCTTCTATGTGGCACACCTCATCACGAAGGGCTTTTCATCCAGAAAAAAGGAGGTCATTGTCCCACTGTACTCATCCCTCATTAGACCCATTATAGAATACAACGCCCCATTTGGTATGTACCTCTCAAGACATCTGCAACAACTGGAAAGGCCTCAGAAATACCTCACTAAAAGAATCACAGGCCTAAAGCAGAGGCCCTCGCTGACCGCCTTAAAAACTCCAGCTATACTCTGTCGCATATCGTCTACTCAGAGGTGATCTCTGCTTAACATACAAGGCCATGTCAAACCCAGAGCTGTTGGACATGCTACACTTAAAGAAATCCCAATCCCTCAGAGCTACACGCTCCAGGGATCTAAACCTTGTCATCACAATAAACAAAACATGCTGGAGGGATAGGTTTCTGACCCAGAGACTCCCCAGACTCTGGAATAGATTGCCCATGCATGTCAAGCAGAGTGCCTCTTTGGACCTCTTCAAGAGGAACCTTGACGATTGGATGGGAGAAAGGAAATTCACCCCAGGGATCACGTCATTCGCCCTGCTAGACAGGGGTCCAGGAAAGTAAATAATGTGGGAAGAAATAGCCAGGGAATTGTTATGGCTAGGCTTGTATAGGCCCTAGGGCTGATAGCCTAGTACCAACCTATGAACCTATGCTGTTTGCATAAAGAGAGGTACCCCAGGAATCCACAGGGTTTTCACCCTTTGAGTTGCTGTATGGGCATAAGGTGAGGAGGGCCTTTAGATTTGATTCGTGATGAGTGGGAGGGTGAATGTGATTCCCACAAGGAGTCTTTTGTGGCATATTTCCTAAGACAGGGCTTAGGGAGCTCATGGGCTTGGCCCAGGGAAACCTAGCAGGAGTCCAACAACAGTAAAAGGTCTGGTATGACAGGAATGCTTGAGCCTGGGAGTATGCTGTGGGACAGCAGGTGATGGTTTTCATTCTTGTCAGACAAAATAAGCTGCAGGCAGTTTGGGATGGACCCTTCAAGGTGGTAAGGAAGGTCAGTGATGCTAACTACATGGTAGAACTCTTAGGCAGGAGGCAGAGACCCAAAGTGTTCTAGGTTAACATGATGAAACAATCATGACAGGGAGGCTCTGGTGCTACGTATTTGCAGTAGGAGCCAGAAGGAGGGGTCTATATCATAAAATCAAATACGAAGAATGTTAAATGCTCTAATGAGCGAAACTGCTGAAACTCAAAGTCCTTAATGTGGGGGGCGCCCCCTGCTAAATATATATTCCAACTCCAAGATCGCACTACAGTGAGGAAAGGGCAAATATTCCACTCTACACTTTACTAAAACCTCAATAAAACTCCCTCACGTTTCGGCAGTTTCGCTCATTAGAGCGTTCAACATTCTTCCTATTTGATTTCATGAAATAGACCCCAGAAGGAGTCTGAGGGGGATCTATGGCTACCTCAAGCCAGCCAGCATAATGCCAAGTTGTTAAGTTGGAGCTTAGGGATGCAGGCATAAGACATGACAGTGCAGCACTGTAGTGGGGTCAGCAATGCCAATGCAGCTTGGGTTCTCAAGGTAGGGCATGGGTTAATGTATTCCCAGATAGGCTTATTCCTCTCAAACAACATTTTTCAATGATCACTTGAAAAACTAGCTTGAGTCTTCAAAGGAGGGAGAGATGTGACTATGTGAGGTATTGCCAGCTATGCCAGGAGAAGTAGGGCAGTGGATGTGTAACATATGCCAGCACAGCTAGCTGGAATTTTGCTATTTGAATATCAAACTGATTTGTACAGATGCTTGTGTTAAAATGTGTTTGTAAAGTTGCTTGTGTTAAAAATGTATCAACAGTGTGTCCTGCTGGAGAGAGGAAGAATTGTACATGTATTATTGTAATTGTTGAAATGTATATATTGTATCAGAGGATACTGGAAGAGAAGAGGTTAATCTCAATCCACCTGACTTTGAAAAATAGTAAGAAATTAAATTACTTAATTTAGGTCATAAATATTGTATCTTACAGTTCTCAATGCAGCCAGAGACAAAAAGTCTGTACTAGTAAGGTTCCTGCATTGTCATTGGGGTGGACTGATAGCTACACTGGAAGGGTGGAGGTTTGCAATTATTTTATGACTTCCCGGAGCTGCAGCAGATCTTAGCCAGGGCTCTGTCTGTATGTATTATTGACATGCAGGTGCTAAATCCTGACAGATTCTAGCCAAGGGGGGGGGGGGGGGTTCATGACAACCAGAAGTCAAATGACCAGATGTATGTGATGTAATTCTGTAATCCCTCACTAAAAATAATGTTTAATACTAGGTGAGACTGAAGTCTCAGGGCACTCTGTTTTTGTAACCTGACAAAGAAGGAACTCTCATCTACTTCATCTTGCCTTGCTCTAGTAAGTAATCAGGGATTAATAATTCTTTAACTCACTCAGGAAAATATAGTGAGATTAGTTAAGTATTATTTTTCTGTAACTGTGTAAACCTGTCCACCTGTGTTATTTTTAGTATTTCCTGTGATTTAAACTCTGGTGTTTATTGTAAAATGATATTTAGCATTTTCATATTCTTTTATTATTTATTATTAAATATATTTAAACTTGTCATTGTGGTTGGTCCTTTAGAGAATATTTTAAACTTTGAGAGGTTTTATATCTATTTGGTGACACTGTGGCTACTCCTGGAAGCCTTACTGCACTGGTCAAACTACCATTTGTATTAACATTAATTTCACACAGTATAATTGGGTAGCCTTGCAAGAGCCTTAGAGTATTTGGCTTTGGGGTGTCCGGTGGCAGTGTAACTACCTTATAGTCTGGGCCAAAGGGGGCATAGCTAATAAATCTGTACCAGCCTTTCCAAGGTGTGTGTGTGTGTGTGTGTGTGTGTGTGTGTGTGTGTGTGTGTGTGCGCGCGCATGTGTGTGAAAGTCAAATCTCAAAGAGTGTGTGTGTTAACTACTTAGAGCAGAGACACAAAGCACTGGTTTCAAAGAAAGGGTATTGGAGGAATTGGCTTGGATACTCAGCTGAGGACTCAACCCTACAGCTGTGCCAGTGGGGAGTCTTACTGGGGAGGGAGACAGATAGAGAAACCTAGATCCCAGACTGTCTGTTCTCTTTGTGCTCTTATGAGAAACTGTGCATGATGCAGAGAGCTGCATGTCGAAATACTGGATGTGTCCCATTTTGTTGCAAGTGACTGGCCAGTGTTGAGGATTCAGGCTGCTTGATTACTGGCCCAGAGTGGGAACCTCACAGCAGTATAATTTTTTTTAAGGGATTCGACTTCATGCAGCATTGACTCCCAGATGATTCCCTTCATTGGGAGGGATCATTCCCTACTGACAAAAAAGTGTCTCCTACTAACTCACCAGTAGGTCTATTGCCTCTTCCCATTGCATGTTACATTAACACTTTTAACTTAAATGCACATCACTGTAACAATTCAGTTTGTTAGGGAATATAGTGCAACACAATCTCTATAAACTAAGATCTGCAGCAAAATGCTGCACTCTAATTCTTTAATGGATACAGGGTCAGCATGGGGACGGTGATTGGGCAATTTCCCAGTACAATGACTCTCTTAGGAGTTCCCGGTTAACTGGAAATTGTATAAGTTGACAAACTATTGCCTCTAATTAAAAAGGCAGGAGGAAGAGATGGAAAGCCAATTTCATGTACCTACCATAACAATGGATCCGTGTTTTCTTATTTTCATCTGGTTCATTGTGTGAGTTGTCAGATCTGGTCAGATCCAACCTCGACACCTTATACCAGAGTACTGGATAAGAGAGCTCTGACTCCTACCCTACCCACAATCCCTCCTCCCAGCTGATTTACTGCAGATAGAGTTTGCTGACTGATTTCAAAGGATTTCTAATAGCTCCAGGAAGTAATTAAGAAATTAGATTTTCTACATTATCCACTATAAAAAGAAAGAAAGTGGAACAGGAGGGACACAGGAGCCCATCAAGGTCTGACTGAGCCCCAAAAGATGTAAAATGACATTTTGGAAGGGGGGAAGAGAGAGAAGCTGAGACAAATGAAAATAAGACAACACAGAACTATCTTTATGGTAAGGACAAAACTTTTGTGTCAGATGTTGCCTATTTTGTCTGATTCAATGTGTAGGACAGATTCCCAAGCCACCTAAAAAAGGCCTGGATTGACTCAAGGAAGGACATTCCTGAGAATGGTGGAGCCAAAAGATTTGAAAGCTCTAGACTTCACATCCAACTTTTAATGAGATATAAAGAAAATGCAATTTGGGTTAGCTAACTAGAAAGCATAACTTCTGATATATGTGGTCCTAGTTTTATCTTACAAAAAGATTGAAACAGTTGGTCTGATTTCCTAATGTCTTTAGTATGATGGTCACGGGTTCATAAGAGTTTACTAGGCTAATGGCCCTAGGGCCTTTACAAGCCTAGCCATGTAATACCCATGTTCTCTAATTGACCATTGTTAGATGTTTCCCTAACTGACCATTGTTAGTCAGTTTAATTATTCCATTGTCTGTGAGGGACACAGGTGCCTCCACAGGGGTCAATTTATGGTCTCCCATCCAGTTTTTCAGGTTATGCTTAAATAGGGTTATTGAGAAGCTCTGCTTGATGTGAATTAGGAGTTTATTCCAGAGTATTAGCAGTCTCTGGGAGTCATATCTGTCTCTCCAGCATGTTTTGTCTAAGTCACAAGCTAGGTTGAGATCTCTGGAGTGAGTAACTCTTGTCCCATTTGATTTGTGGACATGCAGCATTTCCATTAGGTCAGGGTCAGAGGCTGCTCTGTAGATCAGGTGCAGGTTGCCTCTCAGCAACCTGTGGAACACAGACTACAGCAACAGGGTTTTCAGTCTTTCCATGTAGGTCATGTTTTGGAGTCCCTGAATTTTTTTGGTTAGGAGCCTCTGTGGTCTCTCCAGTTGCTGCAGGTGTCTGGTGAGGTACATGCAAAAGGGAATGATGTATTCTATTAGTGGTCTGATGAGGGTTGAGTACAGAGGTGTTATAATATCCTTGGTCTTGGAACCGATGCCCTTACTTATGAGGCATGCAATATAAAATGCTTTCCTTACCACTGTGAAGACATGACGATCAAAGTTTAGACTGCTATCAATGTGTGTTCCCAAGATTGAGCTTAGGGGTTGCTACCTATATTACAATTTGTATGGCTTACATTTTTGCCAAATGGGACAACAATGCACTTTTTTTGCATTTAGTTTTAGACCATGGCTTTGGCACCAGTCATTTGTCTGTGTTAACCCCTCCTGTAATATGCTAATATCTTTAGAGGACTCATTGATTGCCCCCTGTTTGCAATCATCTGTGAACCTGGTGAGCCACAGGCAGTCTACTTTCACCTGGACTTCCATAAATAGATCCTGAGTTATTTATGGACAAATAAGATATGGAGTGTGTGCTCTTCCTTGTTAGCAAAGTTTGGAAAGAAGACATGCAAAACAATTTGTTGATTTAAGTTTGATTCTGATGCCACCTTAGGAAGGAAGGAGGTATTTGTTTTCACTGAAACTCTATCCTTGTGGAAAATACGTAAGGGTGTCTTGCATGACAATACTTGCAGTTATGAAACTTGTTTTTGACAAAATGGCAATCAGAAAGATAGAGAGAGGAACTTTAAACTTGTTAATGCTGCTGGTTCAAAGGGTTTTTGGGTCAAAGTGTCTTCTGTCTGGAGACATGCGTGAATGGGCGTACCTTCGTTGAAGGTTGTGCGTCAGGGCTAGCAACTCGGCACGTAAAAATCTACTGCCAATCATTAGCGGACCGGAGTTCCGATGTGGCGACCCCTAATCGGGAAAAGCCGAAAGACACAACAACAATTGTAGTAAAAACTGTAACATCCCAAGGCAGAACTACATCTCAAACAGGTGGTCTCAATAAAAATGTTCCCTTAGAAAGGCTTTGGCCACTTTAAGAGATGCAATAGATGAATCATTATGTCCTATGAGAAAGTTTGAAATGGGAGCCATCTGGACTTTAATAGTAGAGTAACTGGACCTCCCATAAGAAGTTCAGAAATAAGATCCAGTATTGCTTCTAGAGGGGCTGAGAAAGGGTCTAAGCCCTTTGAGGATGCTCAAATAGAAAACATTTTCTATTTGCTTTTGTAAGTCTTTTTGGTTGATTCCTTCTGAGAAAAAAAATTATGTGAACTACAGGGGAAGAAAGCCTGGCATATATGGCTATCATTAAAACTGGAGAAACAGGGGAGATTCAAAATGGCTGCCATCCTATAAGCAGTGTTCTCACAGAGCTCTGTCACTCACCTACAATTCAACAGCTAATTTTAAAGATTGAAAGCCTTTACAAAATAAAATAATACTACAGAAGTATCAAGAATTCTTACCTACGCTGATCACCAACCTTTCTGTGGAAAAGGGAGCCTTTACTGGGAAGGATTGTACCTGATTTGTCTGACTCTTCGGTTGCTGGTCCGGGTACATGTGCTCTAGGCCTCGGAGGCCTACAACTCCTGTGAAGAAAGAGGACACTGAATTGTATTCAGAACCATGTCAAAAGAACTAGACCACATGGACACTCAAACCACTAAAGCAAAATATTCAACTATAGCATCCCCAGAAAAAGAGGTTACCACGAAGAGGGCCAGGACGGCTAAACAGCAAGAGACTTCCAAGACACCACCATTAACATCGAAAGAGAAATCTGACTTAAATTACATGGAGGAACTTAAGTCTGCCCTGCAACCCATTCAGTCAGCAATTCAAGATCTCTCACAGCAGCTTAAATCCTTCAATGTCTCCATCGACAGAATATTAACCAGAATGGATAAAACTGAAGCAAAGGTACTTGAAAATGAGATTAAAATTGATCAACTACAAAAGGAGCAAAAAAATAATGACACAAATATAAAGAATATACAACAAAAGTTAACAGACCTCAAAGCCAGATCTAGACGTAACAAACTCATCATCAGAGGCATCCCAGAACAGTTTTCACAATTGGACTTACTAGAGAGCATTTCTGAAATTTTCTCTGCATTTCTAGATAAAGAACCCCTCTCAGATAAATTAATTATAGAACGTGCACACAGAGCCTTAAGACCAGCATTTGACAAACGTAATCCGAGACCAGTATATGTGAAGATCTTACATTACCAACATGTATTCAAGTTAATAAGTGCAGCAAAATCAAAAAAATACATAGAATGGAAGGGCAATAAAATATACCCATCTTTGGACTTACCAATCTCAATCAAACAGGAAAGACAAAAACTGGCCCCTTTCTGCACTTATCTGATCAAAAAGCAGATAATATTTCAAATGAGGTATCCTAATACCCTCATTTTTACTCACCAGGGTGCCCAGTTAACAGCACAAAACTACAATGAAGCGGTCGTGGTCTTCAAAAAGACATTTAAGGAATGTCCGGACAATCCTGTCCAAAAGTTGTAACTATGCCCCCAGAAATGCGAAAGTTTGTGTCACAAATGCAATCAATAGCTTTATTTCTGTCCTTAAAATCATAGAATTACCTTGTGGGTTGTTTTTCTTGGTCACCTTGTGTCGCCCACTGTCCGTGGGTTTCATAGCCCTCGTGAATTCACTTTGACTGACTCTTTTCTGCAGGCTCGTCACCATATTCCACTTATCTGACTATTGTTCTTTGACCTCAAGATCTCCCTGCCACCATCGCGCCCTTAAAGGCGCATAGCCCATCATCGCTGCTTTGGCTTAGAGATCCTTCAATCTACAGGAGTCGCAGATTTCGATAGCACACAAGCGGTCCTATTTTGTACTGGTGCTGGGTACTTGGAATTAAGCAGACGAAAGTTTCCTGCGCTATTCTCCATTAAGCTGACTCTGCAAATGTGCATACCACGCAGGTGAGTGCTGCATTTCTTGAGCATGCACACTATATTCACCTTTCCCCTTTTATCTGAACCGAAATGCTTCGAGTTTGCAGCGACGATGTTCCCTCACTTGTTGAGCAGCACGAACTTGCCAGATTTATATTTCACTCCCAGGCGACGCTCTACATTTCCAAACACGGAGGAGTATTTATGCTTTTCTTATTGGAATAGACATAGCAAACAACGTACTCTGTTCCCTGAGTTACTGCAGAAGCATGTGTTTTTATTTGATAAATGTACAGAGAACTCATTTGACACAAGTATTCTGTTTTAAACCCTTATTAAAAAACGTCCAATTTTATAGGTTAATTTTGGAGCTATTGATAACAAGGTATATAAAGTGAAAAGAGATATGGAAGCAACTATGATATGGTTCACCACTGTTAGCTCCCATTTTAAATTAGATTTTATTCTCATACCTTTGAGAAACGACCCCAAGTAATCCACTTTAACAGCTTATGTAAGTTAAACATGTCAGATCTATAATTTACCGGATTGCTGAATGTAAATAACAGAGCAGTGAACAAGCTAAGGGTATTCTTTGCTGACAAGGTAATTGAAAACAGATTTCTTAAAGTTACAGGTGTTTATCTCTACCATATTTGTTAGGTATGGTACATGCTCTCTAGATTAAAGAGAGCACTAGATGGTTTCATTAGCACTGTTCATGTCCCCATGAAAAGCATGAATCAATCTAATAAGTATAGCGTTTAGAAACTTGAAAAATGATGTGGGGATAGAGTGCAAGCACTACACTGGTTTAATAGCCTAGAATTAACATACGAGCAAATGCGTGCTTGCCCTATGGTGTACTTTGATGTAATTAACTAATATGGTCATCTGCTACCCTCCTCACTGCAGAGGTTTATTAACTGCTCTCATACTCACTCGGGGCTTTAGGCTCGACTGTTGTTACAGCTTGATAAAACTAAGGTAGTGGTCTTGATAGGGACCAATTATACACTATGCACTGGTGTTTTAAAGTACTAGTCTTTTACTTCAGTTATAATGGAATCCTGCTGTACGGTTGTATATTACTTGATCACTATGCAATATGTGTGTTACCGGATGAGCTTCCTGCTTGTGGAGGCTTTCATACATCTCATTATATTTTATTTTTATTTTTTATTTATTTAACATTTGTTGACTGGGAAAGTCCGACTAGGTTCCACAGATCCTGTTTTCAGCGGAGGCCCGGGGAGAAATGCTCCAGAAGCATGTCTTTAGAAATGTGGGAGGAAACCGGAGTACCCGGAGGAAACCCACGCGAACACAGGGAGAACATGCAAACTCCACACAGAAGGCACCCCAGCCGAGAATCGAACTGGAGAACCTCTTGCTGTGAGGCAACAGCATTAACCGCTGCACCACTGCGCCGTTTCACTCAGTAGTGCCTGTAACTTGATATTTTGCTTACCTAATGCTGTCTATGGCTTATTTTGGGTGAAAATATGCGAAAAGGGAAGACTAAGCTAAGGCACTGAACATGAACTCAGCCTTACAGCATGTGCAGGATCTCCAGGGTAATAGAAACAGAGGTTACTAGTACGGGGGGTGAAATGAGCTGGGATGGGTCGTTCTCACATTATTCATATATTAAGCTCATTAATGCATAACCTGATGGTATAGATATTTGGAGTATGTTAGTAACAGCATGCAAGAACGACTAAGCGGGATTAAGGCATGAACACAATATGAATAAATTTTATGATAGAGTTTTTGAGTTGGCTAATGAATTAAGCCAAGGGTTATGAAGAAATGGGAATCGGCGGATTAGATACCGGGGGGGGGGGTTTCCTTGTGAGATTGTCTCCGGGTGTTCGCCTCTCCTCGGGCGGGAACTCTATATTTTTGTACTTGAAAATAACATGGACCACCTTGTCAACACCACTTGCAATGCTTTATTAAGTAAAGGAAAACCCTACTTAATTTTTTTTTTGAGGTCTCACAACACCTCATTGATAATTGATTCTACTGCAAACAAACTCATGTTATCTATGTTTATTATAGATGAAAGCTTTAGTTTACTGTATAAGGCTAAATAATCTAAGTGTTACTATGTAAATAATAGTCTGTTGGCTGTTCATATCTGCATGTTATTACCATTTCTCTTGGCAGAGCTTTGTGTTTGTTTTTGCACTGCTTGGATTAGCTATGCATCTTGGGTCATGGTGTGTTAGGCGGTACTTTCTGGGAACAAGGTTTTTCACTTATTGGATGCATCATTTTAGCTTCCCAGACCCTTCCGGGCTTAGGGGATGATGGGTAGGCACCGGGATTAAGCGGGAAGGATGTATACTACTTGCCCTAAGTTTACAACTCAGTCTCATGTCATTACTCAACGTTGTCCATACTCCCCATTACATCTCTGATTTCTTGAATTTACTTGGCTTGATTAGAAAATGTGGAACTTAGAATCTTGGAACATTAAGGGGTTACAATCACCTAAAAAAAAAAACTGCCCATGCACCTAATTTTGAAATCTACCGCTAATATCACTTTCCTTCAGGAGACGCACCTGCTCAATCAGCAATGGAACCCTGAAAGATTGAGACCTTGGATTAAAAAGATTATATCCTCAGCAGGTACTACGAATAGAGCTGGGGTAGCCATTATTATTAAAAATAGCTTTGGCCCTTTTATTGTAAAGGAAGGATCAGATGATGAGGGTAGATGGTGCTATTTTACCACAAACCACCCCCTATTAGATAAACCTATTCTCCTTCTGAACATATATGCCCCTTGCACCTCTCAACAGATCTTCTTTATGAAGTTATATAACTTCCTCACCTTATTTCCTAATCATTACTATATTGTGGGGGGGGGGGGGACTGGAACTCAGTTCAGGATCCCAAAACAGATAGATCGAATCACAGGGCTCGCTTTAACCTCTCAACACATAAGGACATAAGCGAACTGAAAGAAGAGTTTAATTTATTTGACCCAAACATTTTTCTAGACCCTGCTCAGAAAAAGTGTAATTACACCTTTTTTTCTAATTGTGCCAAAAGTTGGTCCAGAATAGACTTTTTTCTTATTTCCAAGGCATTCTACACCATGAATATTTCCTTTACTCAATTTCCTAGATCTATATCTGACCATTCCAAGATTTCCATGGGTATTCACCGACGAAATAGGGGCTTAACAGATAGTATTGACATCTGTTGGCGGCTGAACCCCAACCTCCTGGGGAGAGAGGAGATTACCTCTCAAATTGATGAATACCTGGATCACTTTCTTGACTCCAGGAAGTACTTTCAATCTCCTTTAGACTGTGAATGGGCCGCGGTTAAATCAATGATCAGGGGCTTCTTGTTAAATAAAGCCGCATACTATAAAAAACTTCGGAACAAAAAAGAAAGGGACCTTACCATTCAGCTTAATAAAGTAGAAATGGAGTCGCAAGTGAAACACACCCCCCTGATGGAAGAACGTATGATACAACTACAAAAAGACTTAATATCCCTACATGCAGAGAACCTGAGCTTCCATGAGATCAAGTCAGTGGCCTTATATGCAGATGTAATACACTCTCCCTCCAGATTCCTGGCCAGGGCGACCAACCTCACCAAATCCTCTACTTTTATACCTGAAATACATTACCAGGGGAAGGAATTCCAGCAACCTAACGAGATTATTGAAACTTTTGAAAGCATTTTCAAACAAACCTACGGGCCCATAGTTAACTTAGTTAACGAATCAGAATTACAATCCTTTCTCAATAATCTTACTTTCCCCAAACTAACTGAGAGTCAGAACGAGCTTCTAGAAAAGGAGATAACTACACAAGAAATTCTCTCAGTTATTAACAACCTGAAGCCTAACAAATCCCCTGGCCCAGACGGATTTACGGTTGAATTTTATAAAACATTTAGCACGAAAGTCTCCAAAATATTGAGCTTATTTTTTAGCCATATTACCGCCAATGGCTTTAAAGATATCCATTTAAATGCCTCCAGAACGATTTCCATTCTTAAACATAATGCAGACCCTAAAATCCCGGGGAATTACAGACCCATATCTCTAATAAATTTGGACATGAAAATTCTGGCCATGGTCCTAGCTAACAGGCTGAAAGCCGTTATTTCCCATATCATCTCCTCTGAGCAATCTGGCTTTATACCGGGTAGACAAACTAACGATCAAACTTTATTACTGGAAGCCATGATTCATCATTCTATTGTGGCCAAACACCCCATGTATGCCCTAGTGGTAGATGCATCCAAGGCATTTGACCGATTGAGTACGAAATTCTTATTTGCCGTCCTACCCTTCTTTAACATTCCAATCTCATTCTTAGACAAAATAAAAACCCTTTACTCCACAGCGTACACTACTATTCATATCAATAAACACTCTTCTAATAGAATCAACATGGTCAACGGGGTCAGACAGGGCTGCCCCCTTTCTCCTCTCTTGTTTAACTTATATATGGAACCTTTATTTATGCTCATCAAACAAGCCACTTTCTTCCATCCACCTAGTATTTATAACTTAAAGATTCCCCTATCGGCATATGCTGATGACCTTAATATATATTTCACCCTTCCTGACTCTGACCCAAATAAAATTTTATCTGCAATTTATACTTTTTCCAACTTAGCGAACTACAAACTTAATAGTGAAAAATCATTAATATTCCCCTTAAACATACACTCTAGACTACCTAACATAACTTTAAAATCAGAGATCAAATCGAAAGAACAGCTTCATTATTTAGGTATTCAATTCTCCCAAGGTAACCATAAGCACTTTCAGGACAACGTGATTAGGTATTGGTCAAATATTCAAAATTATATCAATAGATGGTCTATGCTTAAGATCCCTTTCCTGGCCAGAACCACAGTGATTAAGATGAACATTCTTCCTAGACTCTTATATCTGTTTCATGCAACCACCAGTATCTTACATAATTTCTTTAAAAAAATTATATCTTCTATCTCTAAGTTCATGTGGGCCCCCAAATCGGTCAGGATTAGCTACACAAAACTCATCTATCCTAAAGATCAGGGTGGTCTAGGTCTACCCGACTTTAAAACCTACTATGAGATAATTAACGCCAGTAGAGTCTTAAAGATAGCGTCTTACCACAAAGACAAAAATACGTGGGCCCCGACATGGGTGATTCTGGGCAATAACTATATCAAATCACTAAAATTTAGTCCTATCGCTCTTCCTTTTCTGGATGAAACAAATATAGGCAGACTGAAACATACAAAAGGCCTATTATATAGCATAAAATCTCTCCAGGCCCTACTCAAATCTTTGAAGCTACTCCATTCCTTCATAACATTACAGCCACTTCACCTCAACCCCAACCTTCAACTAAATGGGCGCATGTTAAACCTGGTGCAATACCCTCTCCTTTTGAATACTTCTATCTCTGATTTTTTCCCCTATAGACATCAGACAATTTCTAACCTAAGAATCAGTCTGAACTTGCCCAAGAAGTACCTGTCTATTCTACGACAGGTTGGGGAGTTGATTAGAAAGTACATAGACCTCCCCTTGGTCTCAGACGAAGATATTTCAACATGTAAAACATTAAAGAAACTCCTGCTCAGTAATAAAGGGATGACCTCAAATGCATACAAGGTTACCATGGCAATCAGGTTTCAGAACGAGGTCAATGTCTCAAAATTCTGGTTAAATATCAACCCGGCCATAACTCAAAACTTAATAGCTCAGGCTATAAAACGAAGCTCTAAAGCTATTCCTCTCAATAAGTTGAAATATACTCAGCTAATGATTTTAAACAATGCGTATTTTACCCCTGAAGTTCTGAATAAGCGATATCCTAATCTATCCCCTAATTGCCGTTATTGCTCCAACCAAACTGCGGATATTATCCATTTGTTCTGGAGTTGCAAATGTTCATATAAGCTGTGGTGTGCCCTGAGAGTGTTACTGGAGAAAACTGGCTATGAAAAATCTACCCTTTCATGGGAATTTACCATTCTACACATCCCACCACCGGGCTTATCTGAAAGGAAATGTAAGATTTTGATTCCTATTTTTATGCTAATTAAATATTACATTTCCCTAAACTGGAGAAGTAGACACGCCCTCTCGTGGGAAGGCTTCAAGCACATAGCTATTAAACTTCTCAGGGCTCACAAATACCTGTTCCACAATATTAAGCTCAAGTCAGTTACTAAAGAATGGTGGAGTATTATGTCTGAATGTATACTTAAATGACAAATGATGATGAATTATAATTAATTGAGTTTCTCATCTTATTTTCTTTCTTTTGGTACTCGGACAGCATCCTTTTTTCTCTCCATCATAATGTGAGTTATGGTTAGAACAAGTCATTGGGCATTGTAGTATGTGTATATAGTTTTGGTTTTATTGTATGAGTATTGTATTTTCTGTTGCTCTCTGTATTTTATTTGATGTTCAGTGTTGTATCCATTTGCTGAAAAGTTTCAATAAAGAGAATTATACAAAAAAAAAAAAAAAAACTGGAGAAACCATATGCTTAGTTTTAGGGACTGGAGATCTGGTAGCAGCATCCTAGATGGGTAACTGAGCAGATCCGGAATGGGAGCCAGTATCTATTGCAGGTGCAGTAGATGAGGCCAAAGAAAGCGGAACCATACCTGCCAGGGCCAAATTGGGCAATGAGGATCACCCTGTCCTGGACTACTGATGGAGATATAATCCACCAATTTATGTGATTCCTGCATATCTGAGTAAGTTTGATTCTGGTATAAAGGGAGTGAAATTTATGTCACCATTGTACTGCCAATGTCCACTGTAGGACTCTCATGTAGTATCTTGCGAATGGGACCAGTGTAATAGTAAAGACCATCAGGCCTAAAAGATGGAGAATGATTCTTGCCTGTGGATGTTGAATCACTTGATTAGCTATGAAGCTAACTGACTGGACTCTCACAATGGGGAATTTTTCAATTTGTTGAAGTTTGTCTATCTGTCATCCTACATATTCTATGTTCTGCTTGGGAGGCAATTTGTTCTTCTTGTAGTTGACTGATATTCCCAAATGGTTTGCAAAAGTGATAAGAAATGTTTGTTGTTGCAAAAGCAGATTCTTTGAGATAGCAGTTAGGAGTCAATCGTCTAAATAAAAGAAGACCTTAATCCCTTGCAGTTGGAGATGAGCTGCTACTACTGCACATCCAGGGGCTGCGGTGATACCAAATGACAGTGCCCTGAATTGGTAGTGATTGGCTCCCAGACATAAATGGAGACATTTCCTGAATTGCTTCTGGACCTTGATGTGATAGTAGGTTTCTTGGAGATCAACAGAGCACATTCAGTCATCCTTCCTAAAGTGAGGTAGAATAAACTGCACCATGATCATCCAGAACTTTGTCTATTTGACACTCTAATTAAGGTTGGTGAGATCCAATACTGGTCTGAAGTCCCTTTTTTTTGGAACTAGAAAGAGCTTGGAAGAGATTCCAGAGCTTAACTGGTCTAGAGAAACCAGCTGGATGGCTCTTTTATTTAGCGACTTTGATACTTCTGTTGCTGCAAACTCAAATTGATCTGATGGAGCAGGAATCTTGAATCTTTTCTTTAGGAAAGCCAAAAAGGGCATGATATAGACTCTACTGATTATCCTTAGCATCCTGCATTGGAAGCTATGGTTTGCCAGGCTAAAGAATATAGGTATAAGCATCCCGCAAATGTTTCCAGAGTACAGCAGTCAAGTAGCCATTCAGGGATACTGGTAGGTTTTCTCAATGAAGGGCCCAAGAAATCTTGGTTTTGCAGTCTGCTTCTTCCTCTCAGGCAAAGTGCATTCAGATTGCCTCCACCTCTGCTTCAGAGAGGTCTATCTCCAGGAGTGTCCTGGTGAAGACCTTGGGATTGTTTGAATCACAGCTTTCTATCTCTTCTATGATCCCTGGAAAAGGATCTCTGAGGAGTAGAAAAATGGATTCCCACAGCAAACAAGGTCTTACCATCCTTCTCACTCCTGGTAAGCACTTCTTTTACTTTAAGCCAAACAAGGTGGGACTGTCATAGAGGGCATTGATAAAGGATGCCTTGAAGTTTTCTGCAAAATCACATAGCTGTATCCAGGCATGGTGTCATATATTAATACATGTACCGGTTGCCATTGATGTACCATCAGCTGCATTAGACAGCAGTTGCATGGCCACATTTGAGGTAGACTGCAGGGTAGACATTTGGGCATCCACCGTCTTTTGGACATCAATAGGTAAATTACCTAAAAAGACTTGGAATGCTCCTTAATCAAGTCTCTTTGGAAACATGTAAGGTGTGCTGAATAGTTCAGTGCTCTAAGTGGTGTAAAGGTCACTGATAAACAGGTCAGGTCCATTTCTGTAGTCCATCAGATACCCTTGACTTCTTGTTAGGGGGATAGACAGAGGAACATTTCTCAGATAGTTCCTTCTTTGTGGCTGCTGCTACCATTATGGCATTTACAGCAGGCCCTTTGACGAATGTTTCCTATCTTTTCAGGCACCCAAAATTTTGTCTGGCTTTTTTTGGGATAGGCCCTGCCACATCAGGTTCCTACAAAGCTTTCTGATCAATGAGATCTATTAAGGTGTCAGGAGGTGGGATCACTCAGGACATCAATGGGCCAGACCCAAAAGTTTCAAGGAACACAGACTCAGAAAAAAAAGTTTCTGTGGACCTTCTCCTCCACTATCTCATCAATTCCAGAATATCCCCAAAGAGGATGTCCTCAGGAAGATACTGGGGATCCTTCTTCATCATCTAAGTCTGTGTCTTCAGTGATGGACTCAGGAGAAAAGTCTACATGTTTCCATTTGCATGTTATTTTCTGGAGAATGTGTCTCAGGTGCTCTGATCGAGTCAGTTCAGTCATATGTGGAGCTCGAATGTCAAGCTGCCTAGAAGCTGACTGGATCTGTCTGTGCCTGTTGACCCAAATTAGAGAAAAGAGGCAAAGGCTCCACTGGGAGTCAGGACTTTGTGCATGCACAAGTCTCCTTGGTTTAGCCAAAGCCCTCTCCACAGCCTCAAAAGCCAAATCAGTTAATGGAGCCAAAGAAAAACTACCCCTATCAGCAAAGTTGGTAGGCTACCCAACTTCAAGACAGGTCAGCTCCAAGGAGGACCTCAATGCCAAGCTGTCTACAGCCAAAGCACCAAGGGGAGGAACTACAGCAAAAACTTTGGAGTCAACTCCACCATCCATGCTCCAACCTCAACAGTCTGGCTCTGGGATTGTCAGAGGCAGTGGTGTCAAGACAGCATGGGAAGATGTTGAACCTGAAGTTTCCAGGGCTAACAAATCCAATGCCAGTGCAGCAGAGGAGTTTGGACTCATAATCAACAACTCTAGAAAGGGTGACTGTGTTGGAAATCAACTGAATGGTGTTGAAGATCCTGTTCCGTGCCCCCCCCCCCCTTATGGATGGGGCTGGGAGGAACCCCAACTGAATCTGTGCCCTCAGGAATTTCCTCATCATACAGTCAACATCCATCTCAGACTTTTGGTGGATCAACCAGACCTCAAAGAAGCTACAGATGCTGGCCTTAATGTTAGCTTTTGTTGGAGTATAGGTAAAGTCTAGGGCTGACCAGCCCCCAGAGAAAATGTAGGTTTCAGGGCGAGTTGGATCTGACTGCCTTGATAACTTAGGTGCTGGACTCAGAAGATCAACTAGATCTGGAGACCTTTTCTTCAGTTTTTTACCCCCTCTTCTTGGCCCTTCTCAACTTGTCTGTATGTTTCTCTTTAGCTCTTTATCTTTCTTTGGGGTTTTCTCTCTCTCTTTATTTCTGTCACTTTTTTAAATGAAGAAGAACAGGTGGAAGGTACATTGACTTCAGAGGACATTTTGGACCCTGTCTGAGGGGGACATAAGCCTTTAAGAATAAGTTTCTTCCTTTTGCCTTGAAGTGCTGTAGCACCAAAGTCAGCATAGATACTGCAACTGTCCTGTAAATGGGAGAGACCTAGAAAATAAACACAGAGGGAATGAGGGTCTTGGGAGGGTACCTTCTGCCCACAGGCTGAACACTTTTTAAAACCGGTGGACTTTTCAGACATTAGAGCAGATTTATTGCACTCAGAAAATTTGCAATGGCAAACTTCACTTTGAATACTATAGTGTGTATGTGTGTGTGTGTGCATATATATATATATATATATATATATATAGAGAGAGAGAGAGAGAGAGACACTGAAAAAGGGCAGACTGCAATATATATATATATATATATATATATATATATATATATATATATATATATATATATATATGTGTGTGTGTGTGTGTGTGTGTATATGAGAATATTTAAAACCTATTACAAAGTTCTAAAACACACCAGAAAAACATTTTCTAAAAGGAGCTATCTAAAATACGTAACAGCCTACCTATACTAATTCTTAGCTATAAGAAAAAAAAACAACCCAGGAATCAATAAAGTTTGTGTAGGTTCCATGTAGAGCCTACATGGAATGCATCCATGTACACCACCATGATATCTTCCCTCAGCAGCGTACAATGCATATGAATGGTGGTGTGCACCTAAGGGAGGTCTGACCAACACAGATATTGAATCGGTGTAAGTCTGATGGCACACCCACATAACCTTCAGCCCATTAACCTGACCGAAAGGGGTACAAGACAATTTATTGCACTAATTTGGATTTATTTTAATTATTTCTTTTACCTTTATGTGCTTGTTTGCTCAATGTGGCACATTATTTAGCTATGCTTAGCTCTGTGCAGCCATGCAGCAGACATGCACCAGCCATGTAAAAATAGAAGCCAGATACATTCAATTTCCATTTTTTTTATTTTTATGTGCTTGTTTGCACGATGTGGCATGTTATTTAGTTATGCTTAGAACTGCACACTCATGAATTAGACGTCCACTAGGCATTTAAAAATAGAAACCAAATGCCTCTAATTGTTGTAGTTCTGCAGTGCTTAGCACCACGCAAGCCTGCACAGTGAAGCTATGCTATGCTTACAGTGGCACCTTAGCAGTATATCTGAAGATATATGAGTTCCCTTCACTATACCAATGACTAGATAGGTTGAGTCATGAACTACAGTGTAGTAGGCCCCAGGTTTAAGTCGTAGGCAGTAATACCTTTTACATATACTGCTGTGAAACTGTGTCAATTTGCTGAAACATCAGTTCCCTTTAAATTCAATTTTTGTTAAACTTAGAAAAAGTTGTGCGATGCTAAGCTTCTCTTAAACCTGGTCAATGGTCTTTTCATGTTTGCTCATTGGTAAGCTTTGCTTAAACATGAGTTGTGCGAGTTTGTGAGATGCTATGCGATGTGGCATGTTTTTGAAAGTTACAGTATGATGTACAATGGTGGGAATGTATCCTATTTAAAGGGCAATAGGCAGAAACTGCACAGTATTCCTTCGAGCCTGATCTTGAGTGTGGATATGGCTGTTGTGGGGAAAGGTGTGCATTTTAGGGCACAATGTTCAGGTGTGCAGGAGTCTAGGGTATTCATTGGACCCCTGGTAGAGCACTATGGATCCCAGCTGCTGCAGAATGCAAGTTGGAGACCTGGAATAGTTTGGCCATCGACCTGACCAGTGCAACTGGTATTCTCTGCACCGATGAGCTGTGTCATCACCATTATAACAATCTATCAACAGAAGAGGGGTACTTTGGATCAGTGGATCTAAGAAACACAGATGGGGAACACCTCACAGATATGTAAGTATGTTTTATATTAATTTATAAATATACAAGCTGAATCTCTGCAAAACTGGTATGCATAATGGTTTCCCTTTCTTACCACAGCTGCAGAAGAGAGGGCTTGCAAAGTGTGGTCTCATGCAAGGCGTTTGGTCAGGATGAGGCAAGACCGTGGTATGTAAGAAAATCAATAAAGTAATAAATGAATGTATAACTTAATACTAAAATAAAATAAATACGGATATTGCATGAATCAATAAAGTGTAAAAAGAGATAGTGCTCTGATAATTTTTATTCAAATAAAATGCTTCGTATTACTGTAGTCACTGCATGTGGGTTCCAATCCCACACCAGCCAAATGAGAAACTGCATTTTGCAACACTGTTTTATCATTTCATCAATAAATGTTGTGGAATGCCCAGATTAAGAGTCAATGTGGTCTGCTCACTGTCTGAAATATGCTATAGATGGCAATCGATAACTGAGTAGGGTAAACATGCAGGTTAACACAAGTCCTAGACAGCTATCCACTTGTGTAAATGCAAGATTTGAAACAATATGAATCAAAAAAGTGCAAAGGGGGATGGTGCTTTGATAATTTATTTTTCCAAATAAAATGTTCACTATTACATTATTCAATGCTTGTGGGTTCTAATCCCACATAAGCCAACTAAGAAATTGTGCAGTTTTCATTCCTGTTTTACTATTCCATCAATAAAACATAACCATGTTTGCATGTGAAGTGCACATCCATAGATCTGTGCCATGACTGTCCAGCTGTCAGGTATAATCAGTGTACATGGACATACCTCTCAACTATCATGATTTTTGAAAAATGTGCTGAATATTGCCCCATAACTCTGGTCTGTTTGGTATATGATCTTGTTTTACTAGCTAGTTTCTGCCACATTGCTGATGATCAATGTCAGAAAAAAGTCAGTTCTCTGAATTGCAGATATTAGACATATCTCAAAATGCAATTTAATGGCAAATCTTTTATCAGAACAACTTGCTACTATTGTAAGAGCACACTATATAAGAATGTTCCATGTTGTTGTGCCTTTGTACCACCATTATGTATGGCTTGGCCCATAATGTCTCATGCTAAGAGGTTGAGAGGCACATATGTGGGACATCATATATACAATATAAGCAACATTGAATGATTGCTGGATGCAATATGATCTGAATTATACTGTGTGTAAGGAACAGGGTAGTATTTCAAATAATAAATGTTACAGCAGTCAGTGGTCTCACAAGTAAAATCTAACACTTCTAGAAGTATGTAGTTGTAGTATGTTTAGTTATATTATCTGTGAAGTTACTAATGTTCTCCTTTCTTCTCTAACCCCACCCTTTCTCTTCTTTTATTTATTTAGTCAATTATATTTAGTATTATCATTTGCTATTTTCATATTATTTATTATTACCGCTTATGTTGGCCTTATGTATAATTTAATATTGCTTTGCTATTAAATAAACTTTCATTTACATCATTTATTGTTATGTTCCTCATTATATTATTTCAATTTGTTTTCATTACTCATTATTGTTTTCTGTTATGTTATTATTTACATTTGTTTGGGTTATGTTTATTTTTCCTTTATGTTTCTATTTTATTTACCACAGCATGACAATGTAGGCCAGTTCCTGGTGATCCACCTACCTTGGCTCTCCTGGCTGAGGCATCAGCTCTCAGCATGTCTGGGCCGCATACTGGTGGCACCCCCCCTCTGCTGCCCCTGCACTACCTGCTCCATCAGATAGTTCCACCCAACAGACTGGGAGTGTGCTCTCCTCTGGCAATAGAGACAGAGGGAATGCTTTTGTCACCTGTGATCAAATGCCAGGCATGATGCATATGCTTGTGCATCAAACTGTTGGTGCATGCCTGTGTTGGATGGAGAGCATGCTGTCCATCCTGATGGAGCAGTTACTCCCCATGCACTGGTGTTGGCCACTGCTTTCACAGGAGCAAAGAAGGTGCAGTGCTGACAGTCCCATGGGTGAGGACCTGAGTCACACTGCTACCGTGTCTGATGTCCATGGGACTGGGATCCCCCAACCCTCTCCCCAGTCAAGGCGTTCACCCCCCTCTTGTGTCTCTCACCAAATCTGTCTGCTGTCTTGTATGTCTTTTCTGTCTGTAAATGCTTCCTCACCTTTCCAACTTATCTTACCCACACATACCAATGTCCCTTCCATAACATTCCACTGTCTCCTTAAAAAGAAAAAAAAGGGGGGTACCTGTCCCCCCCCAAAAATGTCCTATACATAGCTCTCCATTTTGCACACGTGGTCACTGGACACACTTAGTTAGGTCCAGTTGGATTGGCAATGTACTTATGTTGTTGTCACCTCTCTGTCTGGGGGTGACAGTCCAAATTCAACTAAAAATCTTTGCAAGTTCACAGTTGTTGCTTTTGAAGAAATGGATAGCTATGTTTCTTATCTATACCCTTCCTGCACATTACTACCTACCTTTCACTATGTTTTCCCCTGCTTGCATCCCATTTCACCACTGTCCTATCTCCCCAATTTTCTTTTCTTTAAAGAATAATTGTGCGATGCTGTGCATAAACTATGCTAAATGGCAGTGTATTACTATATGTATTTGAAAGCATAATAATCACATTCAAAAAGTACACCTATGCCCTATTTGATCGCAGTACCATCTCATTTGAACAACAGTGCATCAACCTGCCAAGCCACACTGCCAGTTAATTTGCACAGGTGTTTTAAGCAAAACATAGTAATTGTTATTTTCCAGTCATTAAGCATGTTTAATCAATGCTGCACATCGCAGTGCATCACACAGCAAATCTGTTAAAAGATTAATGGAAAAATAAGAATTTAAATGGGAATCTGTAAGAGAAATAAATCACTATAAAGCCATACACATAGTAATAGGTGTAAGTAAGGTATGTAACAGCAGTTCAGTGTGCAATGATCTGTACAGCATGTAACAACACACCTGTTCTAGCACTGACTCTGTAGCTCAATCTGTTTAATGCTTGGAAAACATTTATTTTTGGTTCACATGGTCTTGGGTTCATATCCAGCTGTGTCTATAATTTAAAATACATGATGTGTACATTGCCATTATAAAATGTGATAGTTATGACTTTCTCATCACCTATTTATCCACCCAAAGTAGTAAAGGTGGAATGCCTGCTTCTAAATAATGGAAGTCAAAGCCCTACAGATAGAAACACATTTAACTATCGCTATTACAATCTTAGAAGGTGCCTAGAATGCCAGGTTATGCATTAACATGAATTCCCCGAGGAATTGGATATTTTTAATTCAAATGTGGTCCAGTAATATCAGACTGTAGTCCACAATGATTTTACAGTGATATTACAGACACCACAGCTATACAAGTAACATACATATATGGAGGTCATATTAGAAGCAAAGGTTGCCAGCACACACATTCTAGATCACTACCATGACATAACATATGACTTGGCAGTTGTTCAAGTGGTTGACATAATGGTTACTATCCCCCCTATGCTGGTCTAGGACACAGCAGGCATGTTACCTTTTACTGTGTTAATGATACATTTGGCTAACATACTTACCTTAAACACATACCTTACTTCAAGTGGGATGAGTGTCCTCAATCTGGCTCTGGCTGTTCATCAAGCCTGCCACAGGTCCCACATTTACTCTTCTGCACTGTCACCCTGCAAAGTCTTTGCCTCTCTGTCTATGCCTATTGCTAGCAGCAGCAGCTTTAGCCTGTAGCACACACACATCTGTATGTAACAAGTAGCTGCTACAAACATTCTGTCTGTGCTGATGTTGGATTTTTACCCCAGTAATTTTCATCCCAACATATGAGAAAGGGGATGGAATCTACATTGATGCCTTATATCTTGCTGAGTAGTTGCATGAGATTGGCTGATTATACTGCAAATCAGCTGTGTAGGCTGCATTTAGCATTTCTGAACCACTGATTAGTTTGGATGCAATAAACTGCTAATGAGTACTATCATAAAAGACAAACTTCTAGCTAGGCAAACCAGTGTGTGTATACAAGTTACTTCTTATATCTAACACGTTGACACATTACTTGTATAGCAGTATTTTTCAACACAGGAGTATTGTACTCCATCAGGTATGTATCCATTTTGTTTCCAACATCATGCATATGTTTGAATATACTTAGGGAGAATGGGGATTACATCAGTAAGCTTTTGTTAGAACGGTGCTGATGATGTGGCATTGATTTCCAGCCCTGTGACATGTACAGAAGATGTAGAGTACACCAAGGGTATAATGCTGTGTGATAACTAGGTACACAGGTCTCCTGGATACTTTCTTTGATAGCAGTTGTAATAGTACACTGCTATTTTGTCGGCACTGTTGTTTATACATATTTTTTTGGGTGGGGTGAAATTTTCCTGCTTTGGGGCACACTACAATGGACTCCTGTGTTGGGTGTGTGCATATACGTGAATATCTTTATGGTACAAACAGGAATATGTCACTATTGCTATAATCCTGGTTGCATCCACACTCTTTGTATGTTTGGCACACTGTTGAATATGAGATGTGTAATCAAGCAATGAATACTGATAGCCTTCCTTTACTGCTGTATGTATACATAGTTTACTCATATGTATGTGATCCTTACATGTGTTCTCATGCCTTTGTATGTCAGGAAACATCATGCATGCCCATTGCTGGCCACCATTTTCTGAGCTGGAAAACAACCTCACCAGTGAGGCTTTGTGACATTACCAGGTCATGCTGTCTGGAGGGTGGACAAATAGTTCGAACATGCAGCCCTGTGGGATGAACTGGTGCATAACATCAATGCCATGGGTCACCAAAATTGTACCTATGAGCAGGTATGATACAGTGCCATGGATATGATAAATGCAACAAGGAGACATGACCAGGGATTGTCAGGTCGCTGGTGGTGGCCCTGCAGCAGTAGCTCCTCTCACGGCCACAGAAGAATTCCTGACAAACCTTGTGACACAGGAGAGCTCCCAGGCATCCATCAGCCAATATGTTGTGGTCGTGGGTGCTACCAGTTCCTCTCAAGAGGATTGTCCAGGTATGCTTAATTACATCAGCAGTGGAATACTGTTGCATTCATCATCTCAAGGTGTATCTAGTTTTACATGGGTGTCATATGGTTTTCTTTGGGGGGGGGCGTAAGTTAGATGCAGTTTTAAGCTCAGGTACAGATTGTTAGCCACATACCTTTTAACACAGCAGTTACTGTAGATGTGAGATATTTCGATGTGTTACCCCTGTTATACTGTAACATGTGGTGCTGTTGCCATTACCTCTCCCTCAAATTTTTGTAAGACCATTAGGAAATGGAAGAGGCTGTGCTAATGCTGCTGGTAAGCAGAAAACTGTTTTGTCAGAGATGTAAATATATTTCAATGTATTAGCTAAAGTGTCATCCCAGGCCTGTTGGCTGGATTGATGTTCTGTCTGCATGATTGTCGACTGTACAGATATTTTCAGAATGTCCACAGATTAGACCTATACCTCTGCCTTGTAGGTATGACCATAGTGATTGACTTGACAGGATTGTCAAGACATCAGTGATTGCCATAACTGTCAACTGTGCAGATTTTTGCAGAATGTCTACAGTGTGCATAATGTATACAGTATGTTGCTCAACAGTTTCTTGATTACTGAATAATTATTTCCAAATAATTACAGATTGGGGTTAGAAAATAATGTCCACATATCCTACTCTGTGAGGTTGGGAGGTATAGAAGTCTGTAATAGTGACAGCAGTGTATACAGCTTAACAAACATATAGTTTACCATAGTACTGCAGACTATAGTAGTGCAGGTATTAATGTATTGATTTTTCCTTTTTATCACAGGTGACCAGGGAGGTTGGTCTTTGTCCCCCACACCACCTGATGTCAGTGACTCTTCAGACTCTAATGATGATGGTGGCCAAACTGAGGCACAGCTGGGGGTTGCAGGGGCTGAATCAGACACAGAGATTGACATATCTCATCCACCCTCATTATCACCATACACAGCCAGTATGCTTGAACATACGCAGTCCCCTACTGGACAGTCAGAGGGTAGGTACATTGGTTTGGGAGGTGTGATTACTGTGGCTTCAATGACTGTTGATAATGGCCATAGCTAAACTGTTGGTGAAATTCCACACAGGCAGATTGATAGATGTACTCAATGATAGGTCTGATGAATGCCGAATACAGTGGAACAATGACTTCCTTGGACTTACATGCCATACCTTTGTTTTATAAGTTGCACAACATAGAATGATTTGCCAATACTGTAGACATGTGATAGTCAAAGCTAGATAACTATGTGCGTGTGTCCCTAAGTCCCTGGCTACTGGGACAACTGGTAGAAGTGTACTGTCAATATGATAGTTACCAGGGGGTGGATGAGATCCCAAAGGACAGTATTGTGCATTTCTTGGATTGTAGTGTTAGTCCATGGCTCTGACACCAGTTGTATGTCTTTGTCAGCCCATCCTGGAGAACATTTGTGTCAGTGTGGGATTCAATGACAGCTCCTAATTTGCAGTCATCTGCAAATTTAGTCAACCAGAGTGTGGCCTTGACTTCAGAGAAGTAAATGCCTAAAAAGAGTAGTCCGAGGAATGATTTGTGAGGGAGTCGATGTGTGACTGGCCTCTTTGTAGAGGTGGATTCCCCAATGCTAACTTCCTGGGTCCTGTCTGAGAGCTACTTAGTTATCCACTGACTGACTTACTAGTTTGTACCTGACTTCTTGAGGTTGTCAACAATGCCTGATGGAGGTATTGTGTCAAATGCCTTGTCAGGTCATGGTAGGCAGTGTGAGACATTTTTCCCTCATCCGTTGCTTTGGTCACCTTGTCAGTTAGGTCCACCAGGTTGGGTAGGCATGATCTGCCCTTGATGAAACCAAATTGGGTTTGGTCCAGTGTCTGGAGGTGTACTTCATTTCTGTTGATCATTTCCATGATAATTATTTTCATGGCTTTACATATCAGACTAGTGAGACTTCTGGGTCTATAGTCTCCAGGGTCTGTAGATGGCCCATTCTTGTGCAGAGGGATGACTGTTGCTGTTCTCCATTCATGAGGCATGAAGCCTGTTTGGTGGCTACAGTGAAATAGTAATTCCAGAGGCCCTGAAAGGTCATGTTTCATGCTATTTAGAAGGCATGCCGGGATATTGTCTGGGCCCATTCATGCTGTGTACTTGATCTTAGAGAGAGCGTTAAGGACCTATTCCCTAGTGATGGTAGGGGTACTTATAGTTGAGGGTATTTCCTGAGGGAATGTTGAGGGGGGGGAAGAGAGGGATAAAGTTGGGGCTCAATTTATCAGCCAGGACGTTTGCTATATCTTGTGGCTCATTATAGATGGTTCCATTTACAATGAGATGTGCACACAATTGCGTCTTGCCTTTGAGGTTGTCGACATAGCTAAAGTATGGTTTGTGGTTGTCCTTAGCCCAAGAGCCTGAACTTGCCTCAAATTTGGCTTTGACAGACTTCATTTGTCCTCTGATTCTTTTGTTTATTTTGAGCGTGCTTTTATCCTGCTGTGTGCTGCACTTCCTAAGTTTTGCCATGAGTTTCTTCCTTCTGTTATACAGCCTATTGATTCTGTGATTCCACCATGGTGGCTTGTTTTTTTGAGTTAGCTCTGTACTTCCCCTGATGGTTATGGCTGCCTCTATGCAGCTATTAATATGCTCTTACAGGGTTACTGTGAACACTTCTGCATAGGCTGGAGTATTCCCAGTGTTTATGGGGGCTTGAGATGTGGCCAGTTTATCACCTAATAGCTGCAGGCAAGCCTTAGAGTAGTTCCTGAATATTTCATGTTTAGTTGGGGGATCCATGTTTAATTTTTACTTCAAAGTAGATCAATTTGTGTTTGGACCTTACCAGGGAAGACATTACAGTAGGGGGAGTGCATGACTCTTCCATGTTGGTGAGGACCAGATCCAGTATGGTTGCACCCCTGGTTGGTGTATTGGCTATCTGGTCCAGGGAGTTTGTGTTTATAAACTTCATGAATCTCTGTGTCTTTATGTTTGGTGTCATATAGGATTCCCAGTTAACAGTAGGATAATGAAAGTCACCCATGAAGATGGCATTGGGTTGGATGGTTAGTCTTTCTAATAAGTTTAAATACATGATATGGGTTTCCTCGGTCACATAGAGGGGCCTATAGCTTGTATGGAAGTAATATTGGATTTTGCCTATTGTAATTTGATCCTGAAGAAGCTCAAGTGCATTGTCCTGTTTGACCAGCGTTGAAGTAACTTTAGTTCTGATGTACATAGAGACACCTCCACCTTTAGTCCCTGCCTATGAAGTAGCTGCTCTAAATGTGTGGAAGGCGCAATAACCTTGCACTCTTGGTGTGCTCTCTACAGCTTTAAGTCATGTATCAGTGACTGCACAGACATCTTCCAATAGCTGAAATAAGTATCTCTAAGTATAGTCTAGGGAGATATGTCACAGGTCATGTACTCTTACATGGACTATGAGTCATATCATAGAATCATAGGAAGTTAATAGGCTAATGGCCCTAGGCCCTTACAAGTTTAGCTAAGTTCTACCCTTATTTCCATGATCAGCACCAATTGCCCCTGTTCAAGAAGGACATGTGGAATGCCCTGGGTGAATTCACAGTTACACATCCTGGGGTGAATTTACAGTTACATATCCAATTGTCCACACTGCGTTTGAAGAGGGCCAGTGAGGTGCTCCTTTTGACATGAAGTGGGAGGCCATTACAAAGGTGTGCCAACCTCTAGGAAACAAATCTGACTCTCCAGCATGTTCTATTACTGTCACATACCAAGTTAAGGTCTTTAGAGTGAGTAATCCATGTACCATTTAATTTGCAAATATCAGCATTTACAATAAAGCCTGGTCAAAGACTGCTTTATATGCAAGGCATAGATTGCTTCAGAGTAGTCTGTATGAAACAAAACAAAAAGTAACAGTGATTTCAGATGATCCACATAGGACAGATGCTGAAGACCTTGAATTATCCTTGTGAGGAACCTTTGTGGTCTCTCCAATTGCTGCAGGTGCTTGGAAAGGTGAATACCAAAAGGGGTGCTGTATTCCATTATTGGCCTGATGAGGGGAGAGTACAGAGAGGTTATAACCTCTTTTATTTTCTGGATGCAATGGTCTTACTTAGAGATTAGCGATATAGAATGTCCTTACCATTGTGGAGACATGGTGATCAAAGGTGTAGAATATGTATGTGTGTTGTACCTTTAAGAAGCATTTCCAAGGACAGCTCATCCATATAAATAGCAAGCACGTGCTAGCTTCAGTGCCATTTTGAGAGTGAAGCCAGAGTGTGAGCATGCATGAGGGAGACAGTCAGTTTGTTTATAAGTTTATCTAAGTTAAAGTTATTAAACCTCAATCCTGATGTGTTTGTACATAATAAAACTGCTTGAACAAAACCCACACATGTTCATCTATTTCATCCTGACTGGAGGAACAACAAAAGGTAAGGTTACTGTCAACCTGTGTGCCCAGGTCTCTCACCAGTGAGTACATACTTAGGGTGTTGCTACTGATGTGGTAGTTATCAAGAACATTGCACTTACTGATAGGGATGATAAGACATTTTTCGTATTGAGGTTAAGGCCATGACTTTGTCATCAATCACTTGTGTGTGTAAGACCCTCTTGTAGGATGATGACATCATTTGGATTGTTGCATAGATTAGCAAATTTTGTCAGCCGCAAACCTTTAGTTTTAGCTTGTAGTTTGGAGAACTAGATTCCAAACAGTATAGGTGCCAGGACAGATCCCTGTGGAATACCACTGGTTACAGGACTGCTGTTGGAGGTGGATTCCCCTATTTTGACCATATGGGTTCTATCAGTGAGACATTTAGTGACCCATCTAACGATATAAGGGTTGATACCTAGTTTTTTTTAATTTATCCAAGTCTTTCGCGTTTCTAACACCATGATGGGAATGGACCCCATTCTTAAGTCAAAGTATGATTAAAGTTCATGAAATTAGTATTGTTTCAATCTTTGGTGTCAGCCAGAAGTGCTCTTTGCAGCACCCACAGTGTGCCCAGTAATGACTCCTCCTGCAATTCATACAGGGTTACATGTGTTGGTAACATATCTAAATACGATTGTAGATTCTTTTTTTATAAGACCTGTCGCTCCTACTACTATTGGAACTGTCTGGGTATCTTTCTTCGACATTGCTCTCATTTCTGCCTGCAATTCTTGATATTTTATGACTTTGTGTCATAACCAATGTGTACATAACCCACTATCTTGGGCTGCCAATATTAACCTTTCATCTTTTGGTTTGAATTTGCCTCTCTTTAACCATTCCTGCATTCGATCCTGATCAACATGAAGTTCTTCCAAAAGTTTTCTATACTTGCAACTATATTTATGCATTTTCCACATTTCTTGCCTTCTCATCTGATCCTTCACCTTATATTCTTTCTTTTGTTTTTGGCACATTCAGTTGCTGCCTGATTTTTATCTACTTCTTGTTTGATTTCCATTCCTGCTTGACGCCAATATACTTCTGCTAGACTAAGCAGATAATTCAGCTTAGATTTATTCTCCTCATGTTTCAAAACTTTCAGTATGTTTGGGTCTTGTTAGGTCAGCAGATATGTGTGCAGTCTACACATGTAATCAATTTCAATGAGGCCCATCCATCCTTCGGAATGGGGAATATGTAATCTTGGTATGCACTGATTTTTATAAATCATGTGGTGAGCATGAAGCATCCTTCTTGTTTTCCTGTCTAATCTATCCAACACATTTTGTGCCCAGTCAATCACTCCAAAACTGTAAGTTAGGCCAGGAAGAACAAATTGGTTTATAGCATGAATTTTGTTCCTAGATGTCAACGCTGTTTTCAGGATTAATTTATGTCTTCTAAAGTAATCCTTACTAAGTTTCATTCGCATTTGTTCAAGTTTTATTGTTGATCCTTCATCAATTCCCAAATATTTATACACTCCCTCTTGCTCAAGTTATTTTATATCACATTCTTGTCCCAAACTGATGTTTTCTTGGTGCTGCAGTTTTCCTGCTTTAAAGGTTGCTTTTGCACATTTATCAAGGCCAAATGACATTCTTATATCATCTGAAAAAGTTTTGACAACTTGCAGTTGTGCTTTCAGCTCCTCATCTGATGAGCTATATAGTTTTAAATCATCGACAAAGAGAAGATGAGACGTCTTTACACTTTGTTGTTTTCTCTGAGCCAAATTATAGCCATGGCCTAATCTGTTAAGTAGACAGTTTAATGGGTTAAGGGCAAGACAGAATTGCAGGGGTGACAAACAGTCACCCTGGAATATCCCCCTTTGAATTTTTATCCCTGGGGTAATAATTTGTCTTTTATTATGGCTTAGTTGTAAATTGGTCTGCTACTGTTTTGTGGTCACTGTAATGAAGTTGATCAGTGTAGGGTGTATCGTATACATTTGTAAGCACTCTTTTATCCATGAATGTGGAATACTATCAAATGGTTTTTTGGAGTCAATCCATGCCATACTTAGATTCTTCCCCTTTTTTACAGTTCTTCACTATGACTTTATTTTACAGCAAATGATCCCTTGTTCCATATGACTTTCTTTTATTGCCCTTTTGTTCTATTGCCATAATTGAGTTTTCTTCTAAATGACTATAAACTCTGTCAGCATCAATTCCAGTGCATAGTTTATACGTCGTCGGAAGGCAAGTTATTGGTCTATAATTTTTTGGATAGCTTGCAGATTTACTCTTAAGTAGGAGCATTGTTTTTCCTGTTGTTAGCCAGGTTGGTGTCTGTTCAAGGTGTGCATATAAATAGTTCTTACTCATAGCTAAATCTTCATGCAAATATATTAATACTTTTAGCCAGAAGTTAGGTACTGCATCTGGGCCTGGGGTTTTCCAATTAGAGGCTTTTTAAACTTTGTTTCAATCTCTCTGGCTGTTACTTCATCCCATTACATTTCCTTTACCTTTAAATGTCTTATTTTTTATTTTACTTCTATCCATTTATCATCTTTTTTATTTTAAGGATTGATAATACTGTACTGTACCGTAATTAGCTGGAAACACTGTAATGAGACTGAAAACTAAAGTCTTTATCTGTTAATTACCCAAACTCATGCTGAACAGGTGCCAGTCTCTCCTTTATGAACCACGTCTTGTGTACTTCCCAGAATAAATTTTCCAAACACTGTAGTTCATTTAATAAGGCTTTATTAGACGTTTACAATATCCAAATACTGTCTTCATTAACAGTACTGTTAAACAATTAGTGTTCAAAGTAACGGCACGTCATATTCTGATTGCCCTGAAAAATGTAAACTAATATAGCCTTTATTTGACCTGTCTTCTGTAACCAGGCTTGAGTGTCTGTAATCTTCTCTAAAGTAACAGGTTGAACGAACTCACTAACCTTAACTGGCTATACTGAACACAACATATTATATTGCTTCAGTCCACTTCTTCTTCTTTCGGCTTTTTCCTGGTTAGTGGTCGCCACAGCGGATCACCTGTCCGCTCATGATTGGCAGTGGAGTTTTACGGTGCCGAGGTGCCAGCCCGGTGCCCAACCTTCCACAGAAGGCACATGCATACACACACTCACACCTAGGGCCAATTTGGAGTGTGCAATCCACCTACAGCATGTCTTTGGGATGTGGGCGGAAACCAGTGCACCCAGAGGAAACCCACGTGACCACAGGGAGGACATGCAGACAACGCACAGTAGGCACCCCAGCCGAGAATCGAACCAGAGAACCTCTTGCTGTGAGGCAGCAACGCTAACCGCTGCACCACTGTGGCCATCCTATATTGCTTCAGTCCACTACTTTTCCTTATTTACTCTTCCTAACCTTGGTCTCAGGATTTGCCTCGTATGTGCTTTATTTAACATTCCATTAAGGAACATTCTGTAGCTGGCAAGATTATATATTTCCCTTGAGAAAAGAACATTCTGTATTTTTTTACACACTTTATGCTTATCTTTTCTTTCTAATAAACTGTCTCTCATGCTTGACCAGCAAGGTTATTTTTCCTTCTGCTTAACTGTCTTTTATGCATCCTAACCTTGGTCTCAAGATTTGTCTCATATATGCTTTATTTAACATTCCATTAAGGAACATTCTGTAGCTGGCAAGATTATATATTTCCCTTGAGAAAAGAACATTCTGTATTTCTGTATTTTTTTACACACTTTATGCTTATCTTTTCTTTCTAATAAAATGTCTCTCATGCTTGACCAGCAAGGTTATTTTTCCTTCTGCTTAACTGTCTTTTATGCATAACTAAAACACAATTTATTTTACCCTTTAGCCTCCTGTCTAATGTCCAATCACTACTTTAAAATGGAAGTCTCTAATCTAGCAGTTATGTTCCACAAGATCTTCATAAATACTTCTCCAAAATGTATCTATTTCTTCTTTTATTTTGTGGACTTTCAATTCCTTTTACTTTGTTTCCCAATTCTCTATAAAACTTTTTTGGGTCATCAATAAATTGCTTATATTTTACTTTTCTTTTAAATTTATCTGTGTACCACCTATCTGGGTGAGTTTGTCAATGATGCCTGAGTGGGGGATAGTGTCAAATGCCTTGGCTAAATCTAGGTAGGCTGTATGCATAGATTTCCCCTCATCCATAGCCTAGGAAGTTGTCTTGAAGAAGTCCACAATGTTTCACAGGCATTATCTCCCTTTGACAAATCCAAACCGAGCATGGTTGGAGCTTATCTATATCTTTGGTGATAAGGTCCATGATGGCCTTGTAGATATGGCTAGTCAGGCTAATAGGTCTATAGTACCTGGGGTCAGTGGAAGTATCACCTTTGTGCAAGGGAATAATGGCGGCCATTTTCCAATCATCTGTGATGAAGCCAGTGCTTAGACTATGGTTGAAAAGAATACCCAATGGTGTTGCTAATTCTGATTGGAGCCCATGTAGAATGTAGCCTGGGATGTTACCAGGTCCCATAGATGCTGTGTTTTTGCCTTTAGAGATGGCATTTATGACTTGCTCTTTAGAGATACAAGGTAGGGGACAGGTGGGAGGGATGTCATGGGGTACATAAGGCAGGGACAGGAGAGTGAAGTTTTCACAGAACCTGTCAGCTAACGGGTTAGCTATGTCCACTGGCTCAGTATATGTGGTATCATTAACTACCAGCTCAGCACCAATCTGGCCCTGTCCTTTTAGGTAACTGATGTAACTAAAGAATGGCTTATGGTTGTCCTTAGCTGAGGAATCTAATTTGGATTCACAGTTTGCTTTTGAGAACTTTACAAGAAGTCTTATTGGCTTGTTTAAGCTGAGTAGGGAGTATTTCTAGTTTAGGCCTCACTCCCGCTTACTCTTATTCAGCAATTTCTTCCTCGTATTGTAAAGCCTATTAATGGCAGTTTTCCACCAGGCAGATTTGCTCTTCCTTGCGGAGCTTGTTTTGGTCCTATCAGGTACGTCTGAGTCAGTGCAGTTAAGTAGGTGTTTATACAAAGCATTTGTGGAGAACTTGGCATAGTTGCCAACTCCATCTGAGGGGGGAGGTGCAGTACAGCTATTTATACCATCCCGTAAGAGGTAATGATGTGCTTTGGAGAAGTGTTTTAGTTTTTTTTTTGCTGCTGGGGGGATGGCGTGATAGTTAGTTTGAATGAGCCTGATTTGTAGCAGATCTCATTAGGGAAGATCTCACAGATGGCATGCTAGAGTGGCCCCTCCCCCATATTGGTAAGCACCAGATACAGGATGTTGGCACCCCTTGTGGGGGTGTCAACCAGCAGGTCCAGTGCACTGGAGTTAACAAAGTCGAGGAAACTTTGGGCAAGTGAGTTATAGCACGAGTAATTTACCTGGTCAATGGATGGGTAGTTAAAGTCGCTCAAAGCCAGGGTGTTCTGATGTATCTTGATAGACTCAAGTAGATCCAAATAGGCAGAGTGGCTGTCCTGATTTACAGAGGGGGGTCTGTAGCTGGCAATGACTTGAATAGGTGTCCTACCAGCAGTTAATTGCACCTGAAGTACCTCCAGGGAATCCTACTGTTTAAACAATCTGGAGGTGTATTTAACTGTAATGAATATCGATATACCCCCTTTAGTTTTCATGCCTTCAGTTTGTGATCTGAATGTGTGGAAGGAGGTGTAGCCTAATATGTTTGGGGTGCTGTCCACAGCCGTGAACCAGGTCTCTGTGACTGCACAAATGTGAAAATCTTCCAATGTGAAGACTGCTGCCAGTTAGTGCAGTTTCATGTTAAGACACTTAGCATTTAGCAGCATAACCTTGAGGTTGTTTTTATATGGAGTTTTCACGTCTGGAATTTTGTCCTTGACATCCTGCCTAAAAAGGGCTCTATAGGGCTGGCAAAATCCTTGGCCAGTAGCCGAAATCCCAGGGGTGACAGATGAAGACCATCTCTGGCAAAGCATCGAGGTGTGTCGATCATGTCATGCCAGGCTGACAGATACTGTACCCCCTTAGAATGACACCAGAAACCAAGGTAATTATTGAAGTCAATCATTTTCTGTTTGTACTGAGGCATCATCCTAAGTAAAGGTAAAATGCTGCTTAAGGCTAGGGAAATACCTGCCTGGGATACGTATTCAGCGAGCTCAGTCATGTCTCTCTTCATATAGTCCAAAGAGGTACATCTCAAGTCATTCACACCAACAAAGACTATGACAAGAGTCACAACAGTACCTGTTTTTGGGATATGTGAGTGCATGTGTGATATGGTGGATCATGGCACCTGAAAGACAGCTGACCGTGACCTTCTCCTTAACCAGCCTGGTGAGAGGGGCATCTGTGTGTCTCACAATAGAAACACCTATGACTAATATTTTTTTTAGTGTTTTGCCTTAAGGGCTTGACAGGTGAGACACTGGTATGAGAACCATTATGTGTGTCATGTTCTGCAGTGGACGTATTATGTGTAGCATTCTTATGTTGGTGTTTGGGAGGTCTCTGGTGTTTATATACGTTTCTGGTAAGGACCTCCACATATGTAGGTAGATGTGATGTGGGTTTGGGTGAAGTGGCGGGTGAGGTGTGCATGGTGATAATCTGGTCATTGTCAGATGTACTGACTGATGTGTGAGAGAGCATGTATTCCAGGCTGTTAATATAATTGCATCTCTGACATGTTGAGTTTATGTCACTTGTGGTCCAATGACAGGAGTGTGTGCATAATGTGGTGGATCCTAGCCCGTGATAAGCAACTGACCGTGCCTTTCTCCTTATTCAGTTTGGTGAGAGGGACGTCAGTGTGTCTCAGAATGGAGTCTGTAATGACTAGAATGTTAGATTGTGTGTTGGCTTGCCTCATGGGTTTATAGGTTGAACGTCCATGAGATGTACAGTAGCTGTATGAGTTGATATGTGTGTTGTTTTTGCAGAGTGCATTTGGGGCTGCTGAGACTATTTTTTATCTGTACTTAGTCAATGAGGTCTTTGTGATTTATGAAGGTTACATTTCAGTGCCTCAGCATATGTCTGCTTTGAAATGTGTGTGAAGTGTGTACTACTGACTAGCTTATTGACATTAGGAGTACTGTCATGTGAGGGCTTTGCCTCCAGTGACATTGTGTAAATACATCTCTCACATACCATATCAGTTTGTTTGAGAATGAACTGGTTGTCAGTAAACATGAGGAGAGTTCTACATTGCTTCAGGATGCCCATATCCACCAAGGTGGTAATGGTCACAGTGGGAAAGTTCATATCCATGGCAAAAGACTCTTTTTATTGATTAAACAGTCGTACTGAGAATATCAATCAATGTCACAAATATCTGTTTTAAAACTATGGGGACAGTGCTTGTCACTGCAGGCTTGTTGTCCTGTGTGCAACTTGGTATCGGAGTAAATTCCATCATGTTTTCCAGGAGAAATGTCACTCAAGGTTGCAGAAAAGAGGAAAATCCCACGATGCAAAAAATTCCTTTACCAGCCTCAGTAAGAAGCTGAGATCCCTCGTAAAATCCTCCAAAGCTTGTTATGAAAATAAAATTGCCAAAGATTCCAAAGACAATCACAAGGCATTCTATAACTATGTCAAGAATCTAAATGGCAATGCTCAGATCTGCTCTGAGCTACAACAGAATGGCATTAAATATACTGATCCCAAAGATATTGCCAGTATCCTGGCAGATCGATTCAGTGCCAACTTCACCCCCCTCTCACCCCCTAAACGGCCCTTCTCAATACCGGAAGATTGCCAAATTCCAGTAGTAATGGCCACACAGGTAAAAAACGCACTCTTCAAAGCTAAGAATACAGCATCCATGGGATCAGATGACATCCTGGGCTGTGTACTACATGAACTACAAAATGAACTGGCACCTCACCTAAGTGTCATGTTTAATCATACTCTCACCTTAGGCTTCGTGCCCACTGAGTGGCGCACATCTACAGTTATCCCACCCCGGGAACTACTACCCCATCAGTCTGACGAGCCTGATATGCAAGGCCATGGAACGTATTATCATGGAACTTATAAACAAAGATATTGACAACCTTCAAATACTGGACCCCACCCAATTTGGGTTCGTGAAGGGATGATCTTGTCTCCTGAACCTGATTGACTTCTTCAAATCAGTCTTCAGAGCTGTGGATGAGGGTAAGGCAGTCCACACAACCTATCTGGACCTCGCCAAGGCCTTTGACACCATCCCTCACTCTGGAATCATAGATAAACTTACTAAGCTGGGCATTAATCCCTATGTCACTCGATGGGTTGCCAACTGGCTTACTGACAGAACGCACACTGTAAAAGTAGCTGACTCCAAATCCAGCTCCAGACAAGTGACAAGTGGAGTACCTCAGGGTTCAGTCCTGGGACCTCTCTTGTTTGGCAGCTACTTCTCTGAAGTACAGGCCAACACTAAGGGACTCTAGCTAACAAAGTTTGCAGACGACTGCAAACTGGGAGCCATTATTGAATCCCCAAATGATGTGGATACTCTACAAAAGGGTCTTACAGAAACAGATGCTTGGTGTCAGAGCCATGGGCTCAAGCTCAGTGCCAAGAAATGTATAGTTATCCCCTTTGGGAAACGACATGTACCCATGAATTACCACATAGGTGGCAGTACACTAAACACCGAAAGTGTGATAAGAGACTTAGGGACACAGGTGGACAGTGGTCTCACCTTCAATAACCACATCGCCACAACAGTCAGGAAATCCTTCGATGTGGCACACCTCATCACTAAGGGCTTTTCATCCAGAAAAAAGGTCATTGTCCCACTGTACTCATCCCTCATTAGACCTATTATAGAATACAATGCCCCATTTGGTATGTACCTCTCAAGACATCTGCAACAACTGGAAAGGCTGCAGAAATACCTCACTAAAAGAATCACAGGTCTAAAGCAGATGCCCTATGCTAACCGCCTTAAAAAACTCCAGCTATACTCTGTCGCATATCATCTACTCAGAGGAGATCTCTGCTTAACATACAAGGTCATGTCAAACCCAGAGCTTTTTGGACATGCTACACTTAAAGTAATCCCAATCCCTCACGGCCACATGCTCCAGGGATCTAAACCTTGTCATCACAATAAACAAAAAATGCTGGAGGGATAGGTTCCTGACCTAGAGATTCCCCAGACTCTGGAAGAGACTGCCCATACATGTCAAGCAGAGCACCTCCTTGACCCTCTTCAAAAGGAACCTTGACGACTGGATGGAAGAAAGGAAATTCACCCCGGGGATCACGTCAGTCACCCTGCTAGATAGGGGTCCAGGGAAGTAAATAGTGTGGGAAGAAATAGCCAAGGAATTGATATGGCTTGGCTTGTATAGGCCCTAGGGCCAATAGCCTAGTACCAGCCTATGAACCTATGAACCTGAGTGTGTGCACAGCACTGCCAAACACTGGAGGAGAAACTAGTATGTACACCCTCAAAACTTAAGGATGGAGTATTTAAGCAGTTATTCTGAAGTTAGAAACAAATCAATCAGTGCTTACTGAAAACAAAGAATTACCTTGTGAAGAATGCTGAAAAGAGGGGAGTTGCATGAATGGCTACTGCCTGGCTACTACTACTACTGGTCTCACCACAGCCTCAATCTGCTGGGATACAATGCTCCTTTTCTTTTCCTCTCACCAGAAGCAAAACGTTACCACCAATCCCAAGATAAGAAGCAAGCCACAGCCTGTTTGTTGATCCACAAACTTGTCCTAGATGATGCAAGGGTCTGTAGACTTGTTTTAGCTTTTCCAGGTAGATGCCTTGAAGAGCAACCATACCAATTGGTTCAGTTTTACATGTACTGGGTACTGGTGTTCTTAGGATTTGACTAAGGTACTGACCTGATGGTGATTAGAAGCATAGCTGCTGCATCACAATATAATGACACAGATGCCCAAGGCTGGTCAAGCAAGGTCCATAGCAGTAGTGATTCATGTTAGCTAACAGTTTCACAGCAATTCATGCAGCCTGCCCTTCAATACTGTAATGGAGATGATCTGCGTGACATAGATTTGAGGCCTACTGCAGAGGAGTGGCCACCTTTGAGAGATGTTCCTGTCCCTCAAGTATGTCCTAGGTACATCATACTGTACAATTAGGATCCCAGACCACAAAACTGCAGTCCCACATTATTTCACACAACATCCATTTGCTGTCTGGTTGCTTGACAGGCCTTGCAGCCTTGCAAGGCCAAAGTACTTACTGCAATGTTGAACAAGTTCTTTGTGCATGCACACACATCCACATCTTCAGAGCAAAGAGTGCCTACACAGACTGTGTTTGATGCTGTGAACCCCAAGGGTGTAGCAGCATGACCCTTACTTTGCTGGAGTTGTGCATTGTCACATTTGTAATTATTCTATTGCAACCCTGCCTAATAACAGGATTATGAATCAGGCAAGTGCCATATGCCTGGCAAAGCAGCATACTCAACCCATTATGTTATCCCACACTGTCAGGTACTGTTTTACCTTAGAATGACACTTCTGCTGCCTTGAGCTGGATCTCTGTTGCGGCACAGGTGTCGATGTTCTCCATTTTGGGAGTGCTTTGGGCGAGTGCATTTTGAGATTTGGACTTCTAGAGTTGAGCGGCACGACCCTCGGATTGCATTTATTTTATTTTTTATTTTATTTTACATTTGTTTACCGGGCTAGTCCAACTGGATATATTTCCATTTTCAGCAGAGGCCCGGGGAGAAAAGCTCCACATTAAGGTTAGTACAAACAAGTCATCAAATAAAGAAAGCAAAAATGGTTAGTAAAAAAAAATACATACAGAATTAAGGTGCAAACAAAAATGTACAGGAGAAAGTTTCTGCTAGAAAGGACATATTACTTCTATTTACAGTAAAGGAATAGGGGAGTTATACTTTAGAAGGACATTCATAAAGAGTAAATATATATAAGCAATTAAAAAAATGCATTTGTTTCTAGCTGTTACGGTGGTAATTTGGTCTTTGGAACACCACCTGGGGAAGGCACTGTAGGGGTGGTGGGAGACTTGGCTGGTGTCTGGAAGCCCAGGGGTGGCGGATGCGGGCCGTTTCTGGCAGATCGTCGAGGTCTGTCAGTCATGTTGTCCCAGGCAGATGGATGCTGGATCTCCTTGGAATAATACTGGAGGCTTGGCCAGTTGTTGAGGTTAATCATTTTCTGCTCATGCTGTTGTGACATTCTGGGTGATGGTGGGAGTCTGCTCAGGGCTGGGGTCATACCTGTCTGGGCTACATAATCCGAGAGCTTCTCCATGTCTCTTTTCATGTAGTCCAGGGAGGTACATCTCGGGTCATTCACACCCACATGTATGGTGATGGAGTCATATTTGTTCCTGTTGTTGAGGGACATGAGTGCTTGGGTTGTGTGGCAGATCCTGGTGGCTGACAGGCGGCTGACTGTTGTTTTTTCCTTGTTCGGCCTGGTGAGTGGGATGTTGGTGTGCCCAGATATTGAATCACCTATGACTGGTGTGTTGGGCATGCTGTTTTGCCTTGGGAGCTTTGGTTGAGTGGCACACTGTTTAGGAGGGTTATGTGTCTTGTGATTAGTGTTGTGTTGTGGTGGTCAAGTGCATTTCTGCCTTCGGGGTCTCTGCTGTTTGGGTGTGGTGCAGGTGTTGACCTTCTCCTCTTGACCGGTTGTTCTGTTCTTGGCTGGAGAGAGCATGGCTTCCAGTTTGGATATATAAGTGCATCTCTTGCAAGTCTGAGTGTTGGGAGTTAGGAGGAGAGGGTTGTCAGTGTGCATGGGGCAGTTGCTGCATTGCCTTGGGATGCCCAGGTTCACCAGATTAACAGGAGAAAGCAGAGGGAGCTGACCTTTAGACATGCTGGAGGGGTGGGCATTAATAATAAGTGCAGGAGTTTCCTTGTGAAACATTTAGTGCTGATAGTACTTTTGTGTGCTGCAATAATTGCGACAAGAAGTCTGGTAAAGTGCTAGAGTAATAAGCTAGTAAAAGTGCAGGTGAGGAGAGAACTAGCAGATCTCAGAAGCTTACAAACAGTCCAGGATACAGCAAATCTGTATCTGGACTAGACTACTTAGAAAAAATGTAGGAGACAGTTTTTTTTTTTTTTTTTAAGTAGAAAGTGAAGAGACAGAAGATAATGAGATAATTCAATATTCAGAAGATAAAGGGGTGGGGCTTTGCTAAGATCTCACTATAAACAGTAGAATGAGCTGATGTAATGTGACTGGGGGGGGTGTCCATTATCAACTTTATATCAGAGGTGGCAACTCAAAGCCATCAAGACTTAAGACCACCACAAGAACTGTGCAGGTGGGTGGGAAAAACAGTTGCACAGATTACAGAGATATGTATTAAATGAGAAGTGCAGAGACAATTGAAAATAAACACTTCTCTTTTCCCAATATGACAGCAGACAGAAGGTCAGTCTCTCTGCAGCTTAGAACAGCTTCAGCAAACAGGTATATCTGATTTAAAACTCTGGCTATTAAAGGCAGAGAACAGAATCATTGATAGGCTCGTAATCTGGTCATTAACCCTTACATCACTAGATGGGTTGCAAACTGGCACACTGACAGAACCCACACGGTGAAAGCAGCTGACTCCAAATCTGACTACTGGGCAGTTACAAGTGGAGTCCCACAAGGATCGGTCCTGGGTCCTCTCCTGTTTAGTAGCTACTTCTCTGAAGTTCAAGCCTGAATCTCAAGCTGATGCCTCACGAAGACTGACTGGTGCCAAAACCATGGCTTTAGGCTAAATGCCAAACAATGAATAGTCATTCCCTTCAGGAAAAACATGGTGCCTACAAACTACCATATCTAAGGGAATCCACTTAACTCTGAAGGAGTTATAAGGGATCTAGGAACACAGGTAGATAGCAACCTCTCCTTCGACAACCACATCTCCACTGTAGTTAGGAAGTCCCTCTACGTGGCATATCTCATCACAAAAGGTTTCTCATCCCGGAAAAAAGAAGTCATTATCTCTCTCTATCCATCCCTCATCAGACCCATTATAGAGTACAATGCCCCATTTGGCATGTACCTCACTAGACACCTCCAACAACTGGAGAGGCCACAGAAATTTCTCATTAAGAGGATCTTAGGACTCAAACACATGCCTTATGCAGATAGATTTAAAAAACTTAAACTATACTCAGTCTCATATCACCTACTTAGAGGTGATCTCTGGTTGACATACAGAGCCGTGTCTGACCCAGTTTTGTTTGACATGCTTCATCTGAAAAAATCCTAATCCCTCCGTGCTACTCACTCCAAAGACCTTAACCTCAAAGGGTCCCGGATACAAAATAATGACGGGTTGTCAACCTTATCACCACATTAAACAGAACCTGCTGGAGGGACAGGTTTCTAACCCAGGGACTCCCAATACTCTGGAATAAACTCCCCATTCATGTCAAGCAGAGCACCTCGCTGGCCCTCTTCAAGAGAAATCTTTTTTTTTTTTTTTCAAAACAGGTTTATTGTTTTAACATATAAGAGAAATATCATAACAATTTTATACAAGTAATTAAAAATAGGTATTATTATAATATTCAACAAAACAACTAAAGTATTTACAAAGACATCCACTACAATCAGATCAATTAATTAAACTAAAATATCATGCTATTGAAATTAAAATTTTTTTAACAAATTTTGTAAATTATCCCATACAATAAAATAAGATGTTTTTCTGTTTGTTCTAGTCCTAATTGTGTTTATTTCCATATGGCACACTATATTCATAACATTTTTAAATTCATTGAACGAAGGAGGTGTATCTGAAATCCAATTTCTAGTTATTATTTTCCTAGCCACTGCTAGAATAGACCATAACAAGGGAAGCTTAACCTTTTTAACACTTTGAGGTACAGGTGTGTTGAATAATATAAGAGATTTAGAAATAATGAAATTATCTGTAAAAAAAGCCTGCAAAAATTCATTAATTGACTTCCAGTATTCTTTCAATTTTATACAGTCATAAAACATATGAGCCCAGTCAGCATTAATTTCTACATTACATCTCTTACATAGATTATCTTTATTATTTATTTTATTCATCATCAAAGGTGTATAAAAGATCTATGTAAAAATTTCCATGTATAAAGTCTCCAGACAATGGAAGACGTAGTTCTATAAGCAGATTCCAATATATATTGTTTATCTTGTTGATTTGGTGGGTCCCCATTAATAGAAGTGAAATAATTCCAGTATGAATCTACACTGTAAAAAGTTTCTTGTCTGATAACTTTATGTGTGTATGAAAGTTTACCTTTATCAGAAACTTTATGTTGTAAATTTAATATCAAGTAATCAATCAGTGTTGGAATAGATTCTTTAACAGTTATAGACATTAAATCTATGTTATTAATGAGATGTTGTTTAAAGGTCTGAACCTCTAACCAGCAAGTTTCTCTTAGATCAAATTCTTGTTTTAAGAAATCTAGATTTTTAACTTTATTATCAGATATCAACTGATACCAGTACTTTAGATCATTATCTATAGCTAAATGAGTTCCTTCAGAAGTAGATGACAAAAGCATACCCTGAGTATACATTATAGGAAATACAATAAAATTCCATTCCCTATACTTAGGGTGCATGAATATAAAGTTACGATAACTAATAATAATATTTAATGGGTAACAAACCATATGTTTGGGTGTAATAGGTGAAGTACAAAATTCCTTTAGTAACCATAACATGGAGTTATTTACAATCATATTTTTATGTGTTAAGGAGATTTTCATGAAGTGTATACTAATTAGCTCCCAATAATCTTTCCATTTTGTGACATATGACTGATCTATTAATAAAGTAATAACTTTTACAATAGAAGAGATAGTATATAAATTAAAGTCTGGAAAAGAAATACCCCCTTGAGACCAGCTATTAGTATGTTTCTTTAATGCAATCCTAGGTCTATTAGGTGCCCATAAGAAATTTAACATTAGTGTGTTCAGTTTCTTGATAATTATTTTTGTAGGTGGAAGTATTATTGATTGTATTAAGTATAAAATCTTGGGGAATATTATCATTTTAATAATTGTAAGTCTCTCCTCCGTAGTAAAAAACATATTAGTCCAGGTATTAAAAATATTTTGTATATTAAGAAAACAGGTATTATAATTATTATATATAATAGATTTAATATCTTTAGATAGTATTATACCTAAATAAGTTATCTGACCTGAATTGGGTACATATTTAGTAAAATCACTAATGAGAATATTTTTTCGTGTATATATAGGTAGTATTTTAGTTTTTTCTTCATTGAATATTAAACCAGAAATACTTTTAAAATTCATCATGTTATCAAATAGAGACTGTATAGAAGAATTAGATCCTGCTGATGTAATTAGAACATCATCTGCAAAAAGTTGAATTTTGGATGTTGTATTTTCATCTATTTCAAAACCCTCTATGTCAGTACTGTTTCTGATCAAATTAGCCCAAGGCTCCATTACTAAAGTGAATAATAGTGGAGAAAGTGGACATCCTTGTTTTGTACCTTTAAGAATGGATATTTTTTGTGAAACATATGTTCCTACCTTAATATAAGCCAACGTTCCTTTGTATAAATGTTCAATTAGATTTACAAATGCATCCGAGAAGTTTGTGCACTTCATTAAGGTAAACAGATAGTCCCAACTTACTGAATCAAATGCTGAACTTATATCAAGACTAATAAGTGTTAAATCTTTCTTTTTCCTATTTGCAAAATCTATTAATGTTAAAGTTCTTCTTATATTATCAAAAGTATTTCTATTTACAATGAAGCCTGTCTGATCTATATCTATAATGCCGGAATGATTGTCTTCAATCTATCAGCAAAGATATTCATAAACATTTTATAATCAACATTAAGTAATGAGATGGGCCGATATGAAGAACATCTAGTTGGATCTTTATTAGGTTTTAAAATTGGCGAAATAAATGTATATTGCCAAGATAGGGGGGTTATTAACTCAGTTTGGGCCAAAATAAAAACCTTATGTATTAATGAATATGTATTTTTAGAAAGGATTTTATATATCTCTGGTATAATACCATCGTTACCCGGTGCTTTGTTTGATTTAAGCTTATTTATTTGTGTAATAACTTCTGTATATGAAATACTCTTGTCCAATAGTTTAATCTGTTTATTAAGCTTTTTATTCATATTTGTGGTTATAAACTCCTTTATTTTATCTTTAGGTTCCATGTTAATATTATTATGGTTAATTTTGTGAAAGTGATTTCTAAATTCATCTAGTATTTCTGGTATACTAGAAACATTCTTCTTTTTCCTTAGAGAAAAGATTTCTTTGATATGGTTTTGTTTATTCAACCTTTTTGTTTTATTTTTAAGTCTATGTAAGTATTTGGGGCTTATTGAATAAGACAAAAACTTGTATTTCTCTAAAGTTATTTTAACTTTATGAGTTAAAATTTCTTTGTATTTCTCATTTAGTTTGTTTATTTCTTCAATAACTTTCTTGTCCATAATATTTTCTTTATTATTATGTTTATAAGAGTCTAATTTACTTTGAATATCTAACAATTCCTTATCCCAAGATTTCCTTTTATTATTATACCATCTGATACTTTGTCCATATAGATATGATTTTAAGGCATCCCAAACATAAACAATGGAGACTTCAGGAGTGTTATTTATGTCTAAAAATGTTTTACTTCTGAAAGTATATATTCTTTATAGTCTTTTAGTTGAGTTAAGTATGCTGGTATCCTTTTGATCTGAACATTATGAGTATTTTTATCATGAATTCAAAAACAATTGAATTATGATCAGATATAGGACATGAAATGATTTTGGAATTAATTAAATCTGTTACCATCTGGTTAGAAATAAAGACCCTATCTATTTTTGAATAAGTTTTGTATCTGTTAGAAAAAAGGTGTATGGTAATGATTTTGAATCTATCTGATTATTAATATCATTCAAATGATAAGAATTAGCAAAATCCTTTAAATGTTTTGCATTAGATGTAATTCTTCTCTTTCCTATAGTGGTAGTATCACTTTCATGTAGTATACAATTAAAGTCACCAGCTAAAATAATATCTCCTATAGAGAATGATATGATCTTATCAAGATGATGTTTCACTGTATTAATACCAATTCCAGGTATCAAATATACATTAATTAAAGTGTAAGTCTTCCCATTAATTTGTATTGTAACCATACAAAACATTCCTTTGTCATCCTGATACGACTTAATAGTTTTAGGAATGGGCATACTTTTATTCCATAAAATAGCCACTCCTCTTTTTTTCTGAGTGTGCTCTGAACTAACCAATACTGTATATTTGTTTGTGGCTAGTTTATCAATATCTTTTTTCAAGAGATGGGTTTCTTGTAGGAAGACTAAGTTGACCTTATGTAAATTAATGTATCTTATTAGGCTTGCCCTTTTACATGGATTATTCAATCCATTAATGTTTAAAGAAATTCCTTTTAAAGATGTCATTTGGCATTTTTAAAACTTAAGAATCTTATGATCAAAATAACAAATAACAAGATAAGTAATGTTACATCTCCTCCTTTAGGTGTACCTTTAAATATAGCTGTATTTATTGAATCTCTTATGGGATTTCGTATAGGATTCAATTTTGTTTGTAGTGACAATGAATGTACAAAATATATTGTGGATGTCAAAACTATATACAAATAACAATGAACAAGTGAAAATAATGTAAGGATTAAACCTTGCATCCAGCCTGGAGTTGTAAACTCCAACTTATAGTATTTACCACTCAAGTTAACCCCCTACCCTAAGCAGCAGTACGTCAGCTACCACCTTATCAATTTAATACTAATTATATTTAACTGAAGTTAACAGTTTTCAATTCAATTATCTAGCAAGACAAGACTACACATTTGGTAAAACAGCATCATATAAACTAAAATAAACCTTTTTTTTTTTTTTTTTTTTAAAACTGTTCATACTACTATATACATCCATGTAATATAAAACACTTGTATGCAAATAGCATTCAAATAATCTTGATGTTAGAAATCAAGAGGAAGAGAAAAATAAGTTCTAACATTCATTTAAATCAAAAACTTTGGCTAATATGATTCAGACATTACATATATTAGGATGCATCTATTTTCTGTCATGTAAATACAGTTAACAGCTTCCAAAAAAAACCTTGAATTGCTTGTATATGAGCATTTACTCAAACTTATTATTGCCAATAGAATAAAATATTGTATTCATAGAAATTGTTATAAATCATACTTCATAGTTAAGCAGATTCTCAGAAACATTTATATACATATCTACATACACACACATACACACACACACACACATATATATATATATATATACATACATACACACACATATACATATATATATATATATATATATATATATATATATACAGACATGTATACACACACACACACACACACATACACACAAACACACACACACATACACACACACACACACACACACATATATATATATATATATATATATATATATATATATATGATCTCACTGAGTTGTATCTTTACTGAGCACCATCTTACATTGCTGTCCCTTCAATAAATCTGTCTGCTTTATACAAAATAATGCACAGCAAACACATTTTAGTAACCAGATTTTACAAACATGCTATACTACTGCTTTAAAATATATCACATGACAATTTCTTCCAGTATAGAGTTATAAAATTATTTATGCTTGTCAATCAGATGAATTAAATGAGTTATAGTAATGTATATGTTTGGGACATAGGTTTATAACACATATTATTAATCTGCTATTCCTGTATCTGTGATGTGTCATTGTGATGTCTAGGTCAAAGGTGAGACCAGCTGCTTTCAGCTTCTCTGTGAGAATTCTGAGAGTTGAAGCTTTTGAAGTAGCTCATGGACACTGTGCATGAGACAGCCCACATCCCAGATTGTCTCTCTTAACATTTTGGCAGGAAACATTAAAAACTAGTGACAAACATTCATTTAGCAGTGTAAATGCATCTAAACATGACAAAACCTTCACAATGCATTCTACAGGTTATTACAGACTCTATGTAAGTGAAATCAAGCCCAAAATTATTAATAAGTAACAAAACTCAACATTTTTGTCCCAACTCAACTCCTATGCGAATCTTATTATTTACTGTGTCTATATGATCAAAAGTATTTCTATATATTAATAAAGAAAAGAAAAAGAGAGTAGAAAGTAAAAGGGTGTAAGGCAGAAATAAAAAAATGTAAGAGAAAGCTATAAGAAGTATATACAATAGAATATTACTTACTGTTTATATTAATAGAGTTAAAAATAAAACATATTATTTACTATTATTTAGTTCTAATTATTATTAGTTAAAGCATGACAGATTATTTACAAACAAGCATAAGCAGTGTAATCAAGAAAGTATAATTAGGTAGTGTCATTCCTGTATCTGTGATGTGTCATTGTGATATCTAGGTCAAAGGTGAGACTAGCTGCTTTCAGCTTCTCTGTGAGAATTCTGAGAGTTGAAGCTTTTGAAGTAGCTCATGGACACTGTGCATGAGACAGCCCACATCCCAGATTGTCTCTCTTAACATTTTGGCGGGAAACTTATTAAAAACTAGTGACAAACATTCATTTAGCAGTGTAAATGCATCTAAACATGACAAAAACCTTCACAATGCATTCTACAGGTTATTACAGACTCTATGTAAGTGAAATCAAGCCCAAAATTATTAATAAGTAACAAAACTCAACATTTTTGTCCCAACTCAACTCCTATGCAAATCTTATTATTTACTGTGTCTATATGATCAAAAGCATTTCTATATATTAATAAAGAAAAGAAAAGAGAGTAGAAAGTAAAAGGGTGTAAGGCAGAAATAAAAAAAATGTAAGAGAAAGCTATAAGAAGTATATACAATAGAATGTTACTGTTTATATTAATAGAGTTAAAAATAAAACATATTATTTACTATTATTTAGTTCTAATTATTATTGGTTAAAGCATGACAGATTATTTACAAACAAGCATAAGCAGTGTAATCAAGAAAGTATAATTAGGAATAGCATTTGAAGAACATATAAACTTTTAAAGGAAAAAAAAATTGTATCAAATTACTGACCTTATTTTTCCTCTTCAGAAAGAGAAACAAGTTAAATCACAGCTTGCCATTAAATCTCCAGATATTTTGACTAGTTATGAAACAAAACATTTCTTTGCACACAGAGAATAACTTTGATTAAATCTTTTTCAAAATATTTGTTGCTTCTTGGAAATGCAGGAACTATATTTAAAAAGATTAATAATAAAATAAAATGATGAGAGAGAAAAAAACATAGTACAAATCATTTGTTTTTAGTCTCTTCTTCTTCTCTGAAGTCTTCCACGAAGTTTCAGTTGCCAGTCTCTTTAACGAAGGACTAGCCCATTCCATTTTTCTATTTTTCCAAAATCTTATTTTTTTGATAAACAGTAAAGCAGAGTCTAAGTCATCGAAAATTTTAGGACCATCAGGAAGGAAGATTTTAAGCTTGGCAGGAAACAGAAGGTATGTTTTAAACTGTGCTTTTTTAAGCTCCCTTATTAGTTGCAGAAAAACTTTTCTTTTAGCTAATACCATGGAAGAATAGTCATTGTCAAAACGCACAGTTGTTTCATTAATCTTAACAGGAGCTTTAGCCCAAGCAGATTTAAGAACCATCTCTTTATCAAGAGATGATAGAAATCTAACTATAACTGATCTAGGATAGTTTTTGTTAGAGTTAGTATTAGCTATAGATCTATGTGCTCTTTCGATACCAAAAGAGAATGCTTCTGGTAAATCTAAAGTTTTAGGGAGCCATGTTGTTAAAAAAGAAGTAATATTGTTACCTTCAATATTTTCTGGCAGATCTATTTTCCAGGTCATCCAGCTTTGTTTGTAAATGTGTATTTTGTTTCAGCA